>NW_027327520.1:300000-480967 GCF_047675955.1 Chlorocebus sabaeus
CAGACTTAGCGAAAGACTTCTTCAGGGGAAAGCTGTAAGTTTGCGAGACGAATTAACAGAACGCAGAACAGTTTCTCAGAAAGCTTCTTTTCAGTTTTTATCTCAGGATATTTCCTTTTTCACACTAGCCCTCTATGGGCTTCTAAATATCACTTTCCAAATTCCAGAGGAACAGTCTTAGTGAAAGGCTTCTTGAGTGGAAAGCTGTAACTCTGTGAGGTGAATTAACAGAACACAAAGCACTTTCTCAGAAAGCTTCTTTCCAGTTTTTCACTGAAGATATTTCCTTTTTCACCATAGCCCTCTATGGGCTTCCAAGTATCACTCTTCAAATTCCACAACACATTCTTAGCGAAAGGCTTCTTGAGGGGAAAGTTGTAATTCTGTGAAATGAATTAACAGGACACAAAGCAGTATCTCAGAAAGCTTCTTTCCAGTTTTTAACGGAAGATGTTTGCTTTTTCACCAAAGCCCTCTACGGGCTTCCAAATATCACTTTAAAAATTCCACAAGAACAGACGTAGCAAAAGGCTTTTTGAGGGGATGCTGTAACACTGTGAGGTGCATTAACAGAACACAGAGCAGATTCTCAGAAAGCTTCTTTCCAGTTTTTAACGGAAGATATTTCTTTTTTCACCATAGCCCTCTATCGGCTACCAAATATCACTTTGCATATTCCAGAAGAACAGTCTTAGCGAAAGGCTTCTTGAGGGGAAAGCTGTAACTCTGTGAGGTGAATTAACAGAACACAAAGCAGTTTCTCAGAAAGCTTCTTTTCAGTTTTCATCTTAGGATATTTCCGTTTCCACCATGGCCTTCTATGGGCTTCCAAATATCACTTTGAAAATTCCACAAGAACAGTCTTAGTGAAAGGCATTTTGAAGGGAAATCTGTAACTTTGTGAGATGAATTCACAGAACACAAACAGTTTCTTAGAATGCTTATTTGCACTGTTTAACTGAAGATATTTCCTATTTCACCATAGCCCTCTTCTGGCTTCCAAATATCACCTTGAAAATAGCACAAGAACAGTCTTAGCGAAAGGCATCTTGAGGGGAAAGCTGTATCTCTTTGAGATAAATTAACAGAACACAAAGCCGTTTCTCAGAAAGCTTCTTTCCAGTTTTAACTTAAGATATTTCCTTTTTCACCGTAGCCCTCTATCGGCTCCCAAATACCAATTTGCCAATTGCACAAGAACAGTCTTAGCGAAAGGCTTCTTGACGGGAAAGCTGTAAATATGAGAGATGAATTAAAAGAACACAAAGCAGTTTCTCAGAAAGCTTCTTTCCAATTTTTAACGGAAGGTATTTCCTTTTTCACCATAGCCCTCTTTGGGCTTCCAATTATCACTTTGCAAATTCCACAAGAACAGTCTTAGCGAAAGGCTTCTTGAGGGGAAAGCTGTAACTCTGCGAGGTGAATTAACAGATCACAAAGCAGTTTCTCAAAAGGCTTCTTTTTAGTTTTTATCTTAGGCTATTTCCTTTTTCACCATAGAACTCCATGGGCTTCCAGATATCACTTTGCAATTTCCACAAGAACAGTCTTAGCAGAAGTCTTTTTCAGGGGAATGCTGTAATTCTGTGAGATGAATTAAGAGAACACAAAGCAGTTTCTCAGAAAGCTTCTTTCCAGTTTTTAACTGAAGATATTTCCTTTTTCTCCATAGACCTCTAAGGGCTTCCAAATATCACTTTGCAAATTTCACAAAAACAGTCTTAGCGAAAGGCTTCCTGAGTGGAAATGTGTAACTCTGTGAGATGAATTAACAGAACACAAAGCAGTTTCTCAGAAAGCTTCTTTCCAGTTTTTATCTGAAGATATTTCCTTTTTTACCAATGCCCTCTATCGGTTTTGAAATATCACTTTGCAAATTCCACAAGAACAGTCTTAGCGAAAGCTTCTTGAGGGGAAAGCTGTAACCCTGTGAGTTGAATTAACAGAACCCAAAGCAGTTTCTCAAAAAGCTTCTTTCCAGTTTTTAACTGAAGATATTTTCTTTTTCACCGTAGCCCTCTATGGACTTCCAAATATTACTTTGCAAATTCCACAAGAACAGTCTTAGCGAAAGGGTTTTTGAGAGCAAAGCTATAACTCTGTGCGATGAATTAACAGAACACAAGCAGTTTCTCAGAAATCTTCTTTCCAGTTTTTAACTGAAGATATTTTCTTTTTGACCATAACCCTCTATGGGATTCCAAATATCATTTTGCATATTCCACAAGAACAGTCTTAGCGAATGGCTTCTGGAGGGGAAAGCTGTAACTCTTTGAGATGAACTAACAGAACACAAAACAGTTTCTCAGAAAGCTTATTTTCGGTTTTCATCTTAGGATATATCCTTTTTCACCGTAGACCTCTAATGGATTCCAAATATCACTTTGGAAATTCCACAAGAACAGTCTTAGCGAAAGGCTTCATGTGGGGAAAGCTGTACGATTGATAGATGTATTAACAGAACACAAAGCAGTGTGTCTGAAAGCTTCTTTCTAGTTTTTCACTGAAGATATTTCCTTTTTCATCATAGCCCTCTATGGGCTTCCAAATATCACTTTCCAAATTCCACAAGAAGAGTGTTAGAGAACGGCATCTTGTGGGTAAAGCTATAACACGCTGAGATGAAATAACAGAACCCACAGCAGTTTCCCAGAAATCTTCTTTCCAGTCTTAACGGAAGATATTTCCTTTTTCACCATAGCCCTCTAGGGTCTTCCAAATATCACTTTGCAAGTTCCACAAGAACAGTCGTAGGGAAAGGCTTCTTGAGGGGAAAGCTGTAACTCTGTGAGATGAATTAAAAGAACACAAAGCAGTTTCCTAGAAAGTTTCTTTCCATTTTTAACGAAAGATATTTCCTTTTTCACCATAGCCGTCTATGGGCTTCAAAATATCACTTTGCAAAATTTCACAAGAACAGTCTTAGCGAAAGGTTTCTTGAGAAAGGCTTTTTAGGGGAATGCTGTAACTCTGTGAGATGAATTAACAGAACACAAGGCAGTTTCTCAGAAAGATTCTTTCCAGTTTTACACTGTAGATAATTCCTGTTTCATCATAGCCCTCTATGGGTTTCAAATTATCACTTTGTATATTCAACAAAACCCTCTTAGCGAAAGTCTTCTTGAGGGGAAAGCTCTGACTCTGTGAGATCAATTAACAGAACACAAACCATTCTCCCAGAAAGCTTCTTTCCTGTTTTTAACAGAAGAAAATTCCTTTTTCACCATAGTCCTCTATGGGCTTCCAAATATCACTTTGCAAATCCCACAAGAGCAGTGGTAGCGAAAGGCTTCTTGAGGGGAAAGCTGTAACTCTGTGAGATTAATTAACAGAAGACAAGACAGTTTCTTAGAAAGCTTCTTTCCTGTTTTCAACGGAAGATATTTCCTTTTTCACCATAGCCCTCTATGGGCTTCCAAATATAACTTTGCAAATTTCACAAGGAGAGTCTTAGAGAACGGCCTCTTGAGAGGAAAGCTGTAACCCTGTGAGATGAACTAACAGAACACAAAGTAGTTTGTCAGAAAGCTTCTTATCGGTTTTTATCTTAGGATATTTCCATTTTCACCATAGCCCTCTATGGGCTTCCAAATTCCACAGTAAGAGTCTTAGCGAAATTCTCTTTGAGGGGAAAGCTGTAACTTTATGAGATGAATTAACAGAACAGAAAGTAATTTCTCAGAAAGATTCTTTCCAGTTTTTAACGGAAGATATTTCCTTTTTCACCATTGTCCTCTATGGGATTCCAAATATCACTTTGCAAATTCCACAAGAAAAGTCTAAGGGAAAGGCTTCTTTAGAAGAAAGCTGTAATTCTGTGAAATTAATTAACAGAACACAAAGCAGTTTCTCAGAAAGCTTCTTTCCAGTTTTTTACGGCAGATATTTCCTTTAGCACCTGGCCCTTTATCGGCTTACAACTATCACTTGGCAAATTCCACAAGAACAGTCTTAGCGAAAGGCTTCTTGAGGGGAAAGCTGAAACTCTGTGAGATGAATTAACAGAACACAAAGCAGTTTCTCAGAAAGCTTGTTTTCTATTTTTATCTTCGGATATTTCCTTTTTCACCAAGGTCCTCTATGGTTTTCCAAATATCACTTTGCATATCCCACAAGAACGGTCTTAGGGAAAGGCGTCTTGAGGGGAAAGCTGTAATTCTATGAGATGAATTAACAGAACACAAAGCAGTTTCCCACAAAGCTTCTTTCCAGTTTTTAACGGAAGATATTTCCTTTTCCACCATAGCCCTCTATGGGCTTCCAAATATCACCTTGAAAATAGCACAAGAACAGTCTTAGTGAACGTCTTCTTGGAGGGAAAGCTGTAACTCTGTGAGATGAATTAACAGAACACAATGCAGTTTCTCAGAAAGCTTCTTTCCCCTTTTAACAGAAGAGATTTCCTTTTTCACCATAGCACACTATGGGCTTACAAATATCACTGTACAAATTCCATAAGAACAGTCTTATCGAAAGACTTCTTGAGGGGAAAGCTGTAACTCCGTAAGATAAATTAAGAGAACACAAAGCCGTTTCTCAGAAATTTTCTTTCCAGTTTTAACGGAAGATATTTCCTTTTTCACCATAGCCCTCTACGGTCTTGCAAATATCACTTTGCAAATTCCACAAGAACAGTCTTAGGGAAAGGCTTCTTGAGGGAAAAGCTGTAACTCTGTGAGATTAATTAAAAGAACACAAGGCAGTTTCTCAGAAAGCTTCTTTCAATTTTTAATGGAAGATATTTCCTTTTTCACCATAGCCGTCTATGTGCTTCATAATATCACTTTGCAAATTCCACAAGAATAGCCTTAGCGAAAGGCTTCTTGAGAAAGGCTTTTTAGGGGAAAGCTGTAACTCTGTGAGATGAATTAACAGCACACAAGGCAGTTTGTCAGAAAGGTTCTTTCCAGTTATTAACGGAAGATATTTCCTTTTTCACCATAGACCACTAAGGGCTTCCAAATATCACATTGCAAATTCCACAAGAACAGTCTTAGCGAAAGGCTTCATGAGTGGAAAGCTGTAACTCTGTGAGATGAATGAACAGAACACAAAGCTGTTTCTCAGAAAGCTTCTTTCCAGTTTTTAACGGAAGATATTTCCTTTTTCACCATAGCCCTCTATGGGCTTCCAAATATCACTTTGTAAATTCCACAAGAACAGTCTTAGCGAAAGGCTTCTTGAGGGGAAAGCTGAAACTCTGTGAGATGAAATAACAGAACACAAAGCAGTTTCTCAGGCAGCTTCTTTTCGGTTTTCATCTTAGGATAATTCCATTTTCAGCATAGCACTCTATGGCCTTCGAAATATTACTTTGCAAATTCCACAAGAACAGTATTAGCGAAGTAATTCTTGAGGGGAAAACTGTAACTCTCTGAGATGAATTAACAGAACCCAAAGCAGTTTCTCAGATAGCTTCTTTTCAGTTTTTATCTTAGAATATTTCCTTTTACACCATCGCCCTGTATGGCCTTCCAAATAAAACTTTGATATTTCCACTAGAATAGTCTTAGCGAAAGGCTTCTTGAGGTGAAATCTGTAATTCTTTGAGATGAATTAAGAGAACACAAAGCAGTTTCTCAGAAATCTTCTTTCGAGTTTTTATCTTAGGATATTTCCTTTTTCACCATAGCAGTCTATGGGCTTCCAAATATCACTTTGCAAATTCTACAAGAACAGTCTTAGCGAAAGGCTTCTTCAGGGGAAAGCTGTAACTGTGTGAGTTGAATTAACCGAACACAAAGCAGTTGCTCAGAAAGCTTCTTTCCAGTTTTTAACGGAAGACATTTCCTTTTTCAGCATAGCCCTATATGGGCTTCCAAATATCACTTTTAAATTCCACAAGAACAGTCTTTGCCAAAGCCTACTTGACGGTAAAGCTGTAACTCTGTGAGATGAATTAACAGAGCACAATGCAGTTTCCCGGAAAGCTTCTTTTCTGTTTTTATCTTTGAATATTTCCTTTTTCACCGTAGCCCTCCATGGGCTTCCAAATATCACTTTGCAAATTCCACAAGAACAGACTTAGCGAAAGGCTTCTTGAGGGGAAAGCTGTAACTCTTTGAGATGAATTAACAGAACACAAGGCAGTTTCTCAGAAAGCTTCTTTCCAGTTTTTAACAGAAGATATTTCCTTTTTCACCATAGCCTTCTATGGGCTTCCAAATATCAATCTGGATATTCCACAAGAACAGTCTCAGCGAAAGGACTCTTGAGGGGAAAGCGGTAACTCTGTGAGATGAATTAACAGAACACAAAGAAGTTTCTCAGAAAGCCTTTTTACAGTTTTATCTTAGGATATTTGCTTTTCTACCTTAACCCTCTATGGGCTTACAAATATCACCTTGAAAATTCCACAAGAACAGACTTAGCGAAAGGCTTCTTGAGGTGAAAGGTGTTACAGTGAGATTAATTCACAGAACACAAAGTAGATTCTCAGAAAGCTTCTTTTCAGTTTTTATCTAAGGATATTTAATTTTTCACCATTGGCTTCTAATGGCTTCCAAATATCACTTTGCATATTCCACAAGAAGAGTCTTAGCGAAAGGATTCTTGAGGTGAAAGCAGTGACCCTGTGAGATGAATTAACAGAACACAAAGCAGTTTCTCAGAAAGCTTTTTTCCTGTTTTTAACAGAAGATAGTTCCTTTTTAAGCATAGCCCTCTATGGACTTCCAAATATCACTTTGCAAATTCCACAAGAACTGTCTTAGCGAAAGGCTTCTTGTGGGGAACGCAGTAACTCTGTGAGATGAATTAACAGAACACAAATCAGTTTCTCAGAAAGCTTCTTTGCAGTTTTTAAATGAAGATATTTCCTTTTTCACCATAGCCCTCTAAGGGCTTCCAAATATCACTTTGCAAATTCCACAAGAACAGTCTTAGCGAAAGGCTTCTTGAGGGGAAAGCTATAACTCTGTGAAATGAACTAAGATAACACAAAGCAGATTCTCAGAATGCTTCTTTCCAGTTTTAAACGGAAGATATTTCCTTTTTCAACTTAACCCTCTATGGGCTTCCAAATATCACTTTGCAAATTCCACAAGAACAATCTTAGCGAAAGGCTTCTTGAGGGGAAAGCAGTAACTATGAGATGAATTAAGAGAACACAAAGCAGTTTCTCAGAAATCTTCTTTCGAGTTTTTAATGGAAGTTATATCCTTTTTCACCATAGCCATCCATGGGCTTCCAAATATCACTTTGCAAATTCCACAAGAAGAGACTTCGCGAAAGGCTTCTTAAGGGGAAAGCTGTTACTCCGTGAGATGAATTAACAGAACACAAAGTAGTTTCTCAGAATGCTTCTTTTCAGTTTTTATCTTAGGATATTTCCTTTTTCACGTTAGCCATCTATGGGATTGAAAATATCACTATGAAAATTCCACAAGAACAGACTTAGCGAAAGCCTGCTTGAGGTGAAAGCAGTGACTATGTGAGATGAATTAACAGAACACAAAGCAGTTTCTCAGAAAGCTTCTTTCCAGTTATTAACGAAGATATTTCCTTTTTCACCATAGACCTCTATGGGCTTCCAAATATCACATTGCCAATTCCACAAGAAGAGTTTTAGCGAAAGGCTTCTTGAAGGGAAAGCTGTATCTCTGTGAGATGAATTAACAGGACACAAAGCGTTTCTCAGAAGTCTTCTTTCCACTTATTAACGGATGATATTTCCTTTTTCACCGAAGACTTCAATGGGCTTCCAAATATCACTTTGCAAATTGCACAAGAACAGTCTTTGAGAAAAGCTTCTTGTGGGAAAATCTGTAACTCTGTGAGATGAATTAACGGAACACAAAGCAGTTTCTCAGAAACCTTCTTTCCAGTTTTCCACTGAAGATATTTCCTTTTTCACCATAGCCCTGTAAGGGCTTCCAAATATCACTTTGCAAATTCCACAAGAACAGTCCTAGCGAAAAATTTCTTGAGGGGAAAGCTGTAACTCGGTGTGATGTATTAACAGAACACATGGCACTTTCTCAGAATGCTTCTTTCCAGTTTTAAAGGGAAGATAGTTCCTTTTTCAATATAGCCCTCTATGGTTTTCCAAATATCTCTTTGCAAATTACACAAGAACAGCCTTCCTGAACGGCTTCTTGAGGGGAGAGATGTAACTCTGTGAGATCAACTAACAGAACACAAAGCAGATTCTCAGAAAGCTTCTTTTCGGTTTTTATCTTCGGATATTTCCAATTTCACCATAACCCTCTATGGGCTTCCAAATATCACTTTGAAAATTCCACAAGAACAGTCTTAGCGAAAGGTTTCTTGAGGGGAATCTCTAACTCTACGATATGAATTAACAGAACACAAAGCAGTTCCACCATGAGTTGCATTAACAGAACACAAAGCAGTTTCACAGAAAGCTTCTTTTCAGTTTTTATCATAGGATATTTCCTTTTTCACCATAGCCCTCTATGGTCTTCCAAATATCACTTTGCAAATTCCACAGGAACAGTCTTAGCGAAAGGCTTCTTTAGGGCAAATCTGTAACTCTGTGAGATGAATTAACAGAACACAAATCAGTTTATCAGAAAGCTTCTTTTCAGTTTTTATCTTACGACATTTCCTTTTTCGCCATAGCCCACTATGGGCTTTCAAATATCACTTTGCAAATTCAACAAGAACAGTCTGAGTGAAAGGCTTCTTAAGGGGAAAGATGTAACTCTGTGAGATGAATTAACAGAACACTAAGATGTTTCTCAGAAAGCTTCTTTCCAGTTTTTAACGGAAGATATTTCCTTTTTCTCCATAGCCCTGTAGGGGCTTCTAAATATCACTTTCCAAATTACACAAGAACAGTCTTATCGAAAGTCTTCTTGAGGGGAAAGCTGTAACTCTGTGGGATGAATTAACAGAACACAAAGCAGTTAATCAGAAAACTTCTTTTCAGTTTTTATCTTAGGATATTTCCTTTTTCACCTTAGCCTTCTAGGGGTTCCTACTATCTCTTTGCATATTTCACAAAAACAATGTTAGTGAACGGCTTCTTGAGGGGAAAGCTGTAACTCTGTGAGATGAACTAACAGAACACAAAGCGGTTTCTCAGAAAGCTTCTTTTCGGTTTTTATCTAAGGATATTTCCATTTTCACAGTAGACCTTTATGGGCTTCCAAATATCATTTTGCAAATTACACAAGAGGAGCCTTAGCTGAAGGCTTCTTGAGGGGAAAGTTGTAACTCTGAGATGAATTAACAGAACACATAGCAGTTTCTCAAAAAGCTTCTTTTCAGTTTTTAACGAAAGATATTTCCTTTTTACCATAGCCCTCTATGGGCTTCCAAATATCACTTTGCGAATTCCACAAGAACAGTCTTAGCGAAAGGCTTCTTGAGAGGTAAGCTGTAACTCTGTGAGATGAATTAACAGAACACAAAGCAGTTTCTCAGAAAGCTTCTTTCCAGTTTTTAACTGAAGATATGTATTTTTTCATCATAGGCCTCTATAGACTTCCAAATATCACTTTGCAAATTACACAGGAACAGTCTTAGCGAAAGGCTTCTTGACGGGAAAGCTGTAACTCGGTGAGATATATTAACAGAACACACGGCAGTTTCTCAGAAAGCTTCTTTCCAGTTTTTAATGGAAGATATTTCCTTTTTCAACATAGCCCTCTGTGGGCTTCCAAATATCACTTTGCAAATCACTCAAGAACAGTCTTAGCGAAGGTCTTCTTGAGAGCAAAGCTGTAACTGTGTGAGATGTATCAATAGAACACACGGCAGTTTCTCAGAAAGCTTCTTTCCAGGTTTTTTTTTTTTTTTTTTTTTTTTTTTTGAGACGGAGTCTTGCTCTGTCACCCTGGCTGGAGTGCAGTGGCCGAATGTCAGCTCACTGCAAGCTCCGCCTCCCGGGTTTACGCCATTCTCTTGCCTCAGCCTCCCGAGTAGCTGGGACTACAGGCGCCCGCCACCTTGCCCGGCTAATTTTTTGTATTTTTAGTAGAGACGGGGTTTCACCGTGTTAGCCAGGATGGTCTCGATCTCCTGACCTTGTGATCCGCCCATCTCGGCCTCCCAAAGTGTTGGGATTACAGGCTTGAGCCACCGCGCCCGGCCTTCTTTCCAGTTTTTAACGGAAGATATTTTGTTTTTCACCATAGCCCTCTATGGGCTTTCAAATATCACTTTGCAAATTTCACAAGAAGAGCCTTAGCGAAAGGCTTCTTGATGGGAAAGCTGTAACTCTGTGAGTTGAATTAACAGACCACACAGCAGTTTCTCAGAAAACTTCTTTTCATTTATTATCTTAAGATATTTCCTTTTTCTCCAAAGCCCTCTATGGGCTTCCAAATATCACTTTGCAAATCCCACAAGAACAGTCTTATCGAAAGGCTTCTTGAAGAGAAAGCTGTAATTCTGTGAGATGAATTATCAGAACACAAAGCAGTTTCTCAGAAAGCTTCTTTCCAGTTTTTAACTGAATATATTTCCTTTTTCACCGAAGCCCTCTTGGGGCTTCCAAATATCACTTTGCAAATTCCACAAAACCACTCTTAGCGAATGAAGTTCTGTAGGGGAATGCTGTAACTCTGTTAGATAAATTAACAGAACAGAAAGCAGTGTCTCAGAAATCTTCTTCCCAGTTTTTAACGGAAGATATTTCCTTTTTCTGCCTATCCCACTATAGGCTTCCAAATATCACTTTGCAAATTCCACAAAACAGACTTACCGAAATGCTTCTTGAGAAGAAAACTGTAACGCTGTGAGATGAATTACTACAACACAAAGCAGTTTCTCAGAAAGTTTCTTTCCAGGTTTTAACTGAAAATATTTCCTTTTTCATCATGGCCCTCTATGGGCTTCCAAATATCACTTTGCAAATTGCACAAGAACAGTCTTAGCGAATGGCTTCTTGAGGGAAAATTTGTAACTCTGTGATATGAATTAAGAGAACACAAAGCAGTTCCTCAGAAAGCATCTTTTCCGTTTTTATCTTAGGATATTTCCTTTTTCACCATAGCTCTCTTTGGGCTTCCAAATATCATTTTGCAAATTCCACAAGAACAGTCTAAGCGAAAGGCTTCTGGATTGGAAAGTTTTATCTATGTGAGATGAATTAACAGAACACAAAGCAGTTTCTCAGAATTGTTCTTTTCTATTTTTATCTTAGGATATTTCCTTTTTCACCATAGTCCTCTATGGGCTTTTAAATATCACTTTGCAAATTCCACAAGAACAGTCTTAGTGAACGGCTTCTTGAGGAGAAAGCTGTAACTCTGTGAGATGAATTAAAAGAACAAAAAGCAGTTTCTCAGAAAGCTTCTTTCCAGTTTTTAACGAAAGATTTTAATTGTTCAACATAGCTCTCTATGGGCTTCAAAATATCACTTTGCAATTTGCACAAGAACAGTCTTAGCGAAAGGCATCTTGAAGTAAAAGCTGTAACACTGTGAGATGAATTAACAGAACACAAAACAGTTTCTCAGAAAGTTTCTTTTCTGTTTTTATCTTAGGATATTTCCTTTTTCACCATAACCTTCTAAGGGCTTCCAAATAACACTTTGCAAATTCCACAAGAAAACTCTTAGCGAAAGGCTTCTGTACAGGACAGCTGTAGCTCTGTTAGATGAAATAACAGACACACAAAGCTGATTCTGTGAAATCTTCTTTCCAGTTTTTAACGGAAAATATTTTCTTTTTCACCATAGCCCTCTACGGGCTTCCAAATATCCCTTTGCCAATTCCACAAGAACAGCCTTAGCGAAAGGCTTCTTGAAGGGAAAGATGTAACTCCGTGAGATGAATTAACAGAACACAGAGCAGTTTCTCAGAAAGCTTCTTTCCAGTTTTTAACGGAAGATATTTCCTTTTTCACCATAGCCCCCTATAGACTTCAAAATATCACCTTGAAAATTCCACAAGAACAGTCTTAGCGAAAAACTTCTTGAGGGGAAAGCTGTATCTCTGTGAGATGAATTAACAGAACACAAAGCAGTTTCTCAGAAGTCTTCTTTCCAGTTATTAACGGATGATATTTCCTTTTTCACCGAAGACTTCAATGGGCTTCCAAATATCACTTTGCAAATTGCACAAGAACAGTCTTTGAGAAAAGCTTCTTGTGGGAAAATCTGTAACTCTGTGAGATGAATTAACGGAACACAAAGCAGTTTCTCAGAAACCTTCTTTCCAGTTTTCCACTGAAGATATTTCCTTTTTCACCATAGCCCTGTAAGGGCTTCCAAATATCACTTTGCAAATTCCACAAGAACAGTCCTAGCGAAAAATTTCTTGAGGGGAAAGCTGTAACTCGGTGTGATGTATTAACAGAACACATGGCAGTTTCTCAGAATGCTTCTTTCCAGTTTTAAAGGGAAGATAGTTCCTTTTTCAATATAGCCCTCTATGGTTTTCCAAATATCTCTTTGCAAATTACACAAGAACAGCCTTCCTGAACGGCTTCTTGACGGGAGAGATGTAACTCTGTGAGATCAAGTAACAGAACACGAAGCAGATTCTCAGAAAGCTTCTTTTCGGTTTTTATCTTAGGATATTTCCAATTTCACCATAACACTCTATGGGCTTTCAAATATCACTTTGAAAATTCCACAAGAACAGTCTTAGCGAAAGGTTTCTTGAGGGGAATCTCTAACTCTACGATATGAATTAACTGAACACAAAGCAGTTCCACCATGAGTTGAATTAACAGAACACAAAGCAGTTTCTCACAAATCTTCTTTCCAGTTTTTAACGGTAGATAGTTCCTTTTTCACCATAGTCCTCTATGGGCTTCCAAATATGACTTTGCAAATTCCACAACAACAGTCTTAGCGAAAGGCTTCTTGAGGGGGGAGCTGTAACTCTGTGAGATGAATTAACAGAACACAAAGCAGTCTCTCAGAAAGCGTCTTTCCAGTAATTAACTGTAGATATTTCCTTTTTCACTATAGCCCTCTAAGGGCTTCCAAATATCACTTTGGAAATCCCACAAGAACAGACTTAGCGAAAGGCTTCTTGAGAAGAAAGCTGTACCTCGGTGATATGTCCTAACAGAACACACCGCATTTTCTCAGAATGGTTCTTTCCAGTTTTTAACGGAAGATATTTCCTTTTTCACCTTAGCCCTCTATGGGCTTCCATATATCACTTTGCAAATTTCACAAAACAGTCTTAGTTAACGGCTACTTGAGGGGAAAGCTATAACTCTGTGAGTGAACTAACAAAACACAAAGCAGCTTTTCATACAGCTTCTTTTCGGTTTTTATCTTAGGATATTTCCATTTTCACCATAGCCTACTATGGGCATCGAAATATCACTTTGGAAATTCCACAAAAACAGTCTTAGCGGAAGGATTCTTGAGGCAAAAGCAGTAACTCTTTGAGATGAATTTACAGAACACAAAGCAGTTTCTCAGAAAGCTTCTTTTCAGTTTTTAACTGAAGGAATTTCTTTTTTCACCATAGCCCTCTATGGGCTTCAAAATATCACTTTGTAAATTCCACAACAACAGCCTTAGCGAAAGGCTTCCTGAGGTAAAAGAGTAACTCTGTGACTTGAATTAACAGAACACAAAGCAGTTTCTCAGAAAGCTTCTTTTCAGTTTTTATCTTAGGATGTTTCCTTTTTCACCATTGCCCTCTATGTGCCTCCAAATATCACTTTGGAATTCAACAAGAACAGTCTTAGTGAACGGCTTCCTGAGGGGAAAGCTGTAGCTCGGTGATATGTACTAACAGAACACACCGCATTTTCTCAGAATGGTTCTTTCCAGTTTTTAACGGAAGATATTTCCTTTTTCACCATAGCCCTCCCTGGGCTTCCAAATATCACTTTGCAAATTTCACAAAACAGTTTTACTGAACGGCTTCTTGAGGGAAAAGCTGTAGCTCTGTGAGATGAACTAACAGAACACAAAGCACTTTTTCAGACAGCTTCTTTTCGGTAAGTATCTTACGATATTTCCATTTTCACCATAGCCCTCTATGGGCTTCCACATATCACTTTGGAAATTCCTCAAAAACAGTGTTAGCGGAAGGCTTCTTGAGGGGAAACCTGTAACCCTCTGAGATGAATTAACAGAACACAAAGCAGTTTCTCAGAAAGCTTCTTTTCAATTTTTATCTTAGGATATTTCCTTTTTCAGCATAGCCCTCTATGGGCTTCCAAAAACATTTTGCAAATTCCACAAGAACAGTCTTAGGGAAAGGATTCTGGAAGGGAAAGGTGTAATTCTGTGAGATGAATAAAAAGAACACAAAGCAATTTCTCAGAAATCTTCTTTCTAATTTTTAACGGAAGATATTTCGTTTTTCACCATAGCCCTCTAGATGCTTCCAAATATCACTTTGAAAATTCCACAAGAACAGTCTTAGTGAAAGGTTTCTTTAGGGGAAAGTTGTAACTCTGTGAGATGAACTAACAGAACACAAAGCAGTTTCTCAGAAACCTTCTTTTCGGTTTTTATCTTACGATATTTCCATTTTCACCATAGCCCTCTAGGGGTTCCAAATATCACGTTGTAAATTACACAAGAACATTCTTAGCAAAAGGTTTCTTGAGGGGAAAGCTGGAACTCTGTAAGATGAATTAAGAGAACACAAAACAGTTTCTCAGAATCTTTCTTTTCAGTTTTTATCATAGGCTATTTCCTTTTTCACCATAGCCCTCTATGGGATTTCAAATATCACTTTGCAAATTCCACATGAACAGTCTTAGCTAAAGTCTTCTTGAGGGGAAAGCTGTAACTCAGTGAGATGAATTAACAGAACACAAAGCAGTTTCTCAGAAAGATTCCTTCCAGTTTTTAACGGAACATATTTCCTTTTTCACCGTAGCCCACTATGGACTTCCAACTATCACCTTGCAAATTCCACAGGAACAGTCTTAGTGAACGGCTTCTTGACGGGAAAGCTGTAGCTTTGTGAGATGAATTAAGAGAACACAAGGCAGTTTCTCAGAAAGCTTCTTTAAGATTTTTATCTTATCATAATTCCTTTTTCGCCATAACCCTCTAGGGGCTTCCAAATATCACTTTGTGAATTCCTCAAGAACAGCCTTAGCGAAAGGCTTCTGGAAGAGAAAGCTGAAACTCTTTGAAATGAAATAAGAGAACACAAAGCAGTTTCTAAGAAAGCTTCTTTCCAGTTTTTAACTGAAGATATTACCTTTTTAACGAAAGCTCTCTATGGGCTTCCAAATATCACTTTGCAAATTCCACAAGAACAACCTTAGCGAAAGGCTTCTTCAGGGGAAAGCTATAACTCTGTGAGATAAATTAAGAAAACACAAAGCAGTTTCTCAGAAAGCTTCTTTCCAGTTTTTAACGGAAGATATTTCCTTTATCACCGTAGCCCTCTATGGGCTTCCAAATATCATATTGCAAATTCCACAAGAACAGTCTTAGTGAAAGGCTTCTTGAGAGGAAGGCGGTAACACTGGGAAATGAATAAACAGAACACAAAGCAGTTTCTCAGAAAGATACTTTCCAGTTTATGTCTTAGGATATTTCCTTTTTCATCATAGCCCTCTATGTGCTTCCAAATAAGACTTTGAAAATTCCACAAGAACAGTCTTAGCGAAAGGCTTCCTGAGGGGAGAGCTGTAACTCTGTGAGATGAATTAACAGAACACAAAGCAGTTTCACAGAAAGCTTCTTTCCAGTTTTTAACGGAAGATATTTCCTTTTTCACCAAAGCCCTCTGTGGGCTTCCAAATATCACTTTGCAAATTCCACAAGAACTGACTTAGCGGAAGGCTTCTTGAAGGGAAAGCTGTAACTCTGTGAGATGAATTAACAGAACACAAAGCAGTTTCTCAGAGAGCTTCTTTCCAGTTTTTAACTGAAGATATTTCCTTTTTCACCATAGCCGTTTATGGACTTCCAAATATCACTTTGTAAATTACACAAGAACAGTCTTAGCGAAAGGCTTCTTGAGGGGACTGCTGTAACTCTGTGAGATGAATTAACAGAACACAAAGTTGTTTCTTGTAAAGCTTCTTTCCACTTTTTAACGGAAGAATTTCCTTTTTCACCTTAGCCTTCTATGGGCTTTCAAATATCACTTGGCAAATTCCACAAGAAGAGCCTTAGCGAAAGGCTTCTTGAGGAGAAAGCTGTAACTCTGTGAAATGAATTATCAGAACACGAAGCAGTTTCTCAGAATGCCTCTTTTCAGTTTTTAACGGAAGATATTTCCTTTTCCACGATAGCCCTCGATGGGTTTCCAAATATCACTTTGCAAATTCCACAAGAACAGTCTTAGCGAAAGGCATCTTGAGGGGAAAGCTGTAACTCTGTGAGATGAATTATCAGAACACAAATCAGTATTTCAGAAAGCTTCTTTTCAGTTGTTGTGTTAGGATACTTCCTTTTTCACCATAGTCCTCTATGGGCTTCCAAATATCACTTTGCAAATTCCACAAGAACAGTCTTACCGAAATGCTTCTTGAGGGAAAAGCTGTAACTCTGTGAGATGAAAGAACAGAATACAAAGCAGTTTCTCAGAAAGCTTCTTTCCAGTTTTTAACGGAGGATATTTACTTTTTCACCATAGCCCTCTATGGGCTTCTAATATCACGTTCTAAATTCCACAAGAACAGTCTTAGCGAAAGGCTTCTTGAGGGGAAAGCTGTATCTCTGTGAGATGAATTAACAGTACACAAACCAGTTTCTCAGAAATCTTCTTTCCAGTTTTTAACAGAGAATATTTCCTTTTTCACCATAGACATCTATGGCCTTCTAAATATCACTTTCCAAATTCCACAAGAACAGTCATAGGGAAAGGCTTCTT
Source organism: Chlorocebus sabaeus (assembly GCF_047675955.1). Taxonomy (NCBI): domain Eukaryota; kingdom Metazoa; phylum Chordata; class Mammalia; order Primates; family Cercopithecidae; genus Chlorocebus; species Chlorocebus sabaeus. The sequence goes on from NW_027327520.1 coordinate 316,732, forward strand.
GAGGGGAAAGCTGTAACTCTGTGAGATGAAATAACATAACACAAAGCACTTTCTCAGAAATCATATTTCCAGTTTTTAACGGAATATGTTTCCTTTTTCACCAAAGCCCTCTAAGGGTTTCCAAATATCTCTTTTCAAACTCCTCAAGAACAGTCTAAGCGAAAGGCTTCTTGAGGCGAAAGCTGTAACTCTGTGCGATGAATTAACAGAACACAAATAGTTTTCTCAGTAAGCTTCTTCCCAGTTTTTAACGGAAGATATTTCCTTTTTTACCAAAGACGTCATTGGGCTTCCAAATATCACTTTGCAAATTACACAATAACAGTGTTAGCGAAATGCTTCTTGAGGGGAAAGCTGCAACTCTGTGAGATGAATTAACAGAACACAAAGCAGTTTCTCAGAAATCTTCTTTCCAGTTTTTAACTGAAGATATTTCCTTTTTCACTATAGCCCTCTTTGGTCTTCCAAATATCACTTTGCAAATTCCACAAGAACAGTCTTAGCGAAAGGCTTCTTGAGGGGAAAGCTGTAATACTGTGAGATGAATTAACAGAACACAAAGCAGTATATCAGAAAGCTTATTTTCTGGTTTTATCTTAGGATATTTCCTTTTTGACATTGACGTCTATGGGTTTCCAAATATCACTTTGCAAATTCCACAAGACCAGGCTTAGTGAAAAGCTTCTTGAGAGGATAGCTGTAAATCTGTGACATGAATTAAGAGAACACAAAGCAGTTTCTCAGAAAGCTTCTTTCCAGTTTTTAACGGAAGATATTTCCTTTTTCACCGTAGCCCTCTATGGGCTTCCAAATATCACTTTGCAAATTCCACAAGAACAGGCTTGGCGAAAGGCTTTTTGAGGGGAAAGCTGTAACTGTGTGAGATGAATTCACAGAACACAAAGCAGTTTCTCAGATAGCTTCTTTGCAGTTTTCTACGGAAGATATTTTCTTTTTCACCAAGCCCTCTATGGGCTTCCAAATATCACTTTGCAAATTCCACAAGAACAGTCTCAGCGTAAGGCTTCTTGAGTGGAAAGCTGTAACTCTGTAAAATGAATTAACAGAACACACAGCAGTTTCTCAGAAATCTTCTTTCCAGTGTTTAACTGAAGATATTTCCTTTTTCACAATAGCCCTCTATGAGTTTCCAAATATCACTTTCCAAATTCCACAAGAACAGTCTTAGCGGAAGGCTTCTTGAGGGGAAGGCTGTAACTCTGTGAAATGAATTAACGGAACACAAAACAGTTTCACAGAGAGCTTTTCTTCACTATTTATCTTAAGATATTTCCTTTTTCACCACAGCTCTCTTTGGGCTTCTAAATATCACTTTCCAAATTCCACAAGAACTGTCTTGGGGAAAGGCTTCTTGAGGGGAAACTGTAACACTGTGGGGTGAATTATCAGAAAACAAAGCAGTTTCTCAGAAAGCTTCTTTCCAGTTTTTGACGGAAGATATTTCCATTTTCACCATAGCCCTCTAAGGGCTTCCAAATATCACTTTGCATATTCCACAAAACAGTCCTAGTGAAAGATTTCTTAAGGGGAAAGCTGTAAATCTGTGAGATGAATTAACAGAACACAAAGCATTTTCTCAGAAGGCTTCTTTCCAGTTTCTGTCTCGGTATATTCCCTTTTTCACCACAGCCCTCTATGGTCTTCGAAATATCACTTTCCAAATTCCACAAGAACAGTCTTAGGGAAAGGCTTCTAGAGAGGAAAGTTGTAACTCTGTGAGATGAATTAACAGAACACAAAGCAATTTCTTAGAAAGCTTCTTTCCAGTTTTTAACGGAAGATATTTCCTTTTTTACCAAAGCCGTCTTTGGGCTTCCAAATATCACTTTGCATATTACACAAGAACAGTGTTAGCGAAATGCTTCTTGAGGGGAAAGCTGTAACCCTGTGACATGAAATAACAGGACACAAAGCAGTTTCTCAGAAAGCTTCTTTCCAGTTTTTAACTGAAGATATTTCCTTTTTCACTATAGCCCTCTTTGGTCTTCCAAATATCACTTTGCAAATTCCACAAGAACAGTCTTAGCGAAAGGCTTCTTGAGGAGTAAGCTGTAACTCTGTGAGATGAATTACCAGAACACAAAGCAGTAGATCAGAAAGCTTCTTTCCAGTTTTTAACTTAAGATATTTCCTTTTTCACCATAGCCCTCTATGGGCTTCCAAATATCACTTTGCAAATTCCACAAGAAGAGTCTTAGTGAAAGGCTTCTTGAGGGGAAAGCTGTAATCAGAAAGCTTCTTTCCAGTTTTTAACGGAAGATATTTCCTTTTTCACCATATCTCTCTATTGGTTTCCAAATATCAGTTTGAAAATTTCACAAGAATAGTCCTAGTGAATGGCTTCTTGAGGGGAAAGGTGTAACTTTGTGAGATGAATTAAGAGAACACACAGCAATTTCTCAGAAAGCTTCTATCCAATTTTTAACTGAAGATATTTCCTTTTTCACCATAGCCTTGTATGGGCTTCCAAATATCACTTCACATATTCCACAAGAACAGTCTTAGCGAAAGGCTTCTTGAGGGAATAGCTGTAACTGTGTGAGATGTATTAACAGAACACAAAGCAGTTCCTCAGAAAGCTTCTTTTCAGTTTCTGCCTTAGGATATTTCCTTTTTCACCGTAGCCCTCTATGGGTTTCCAAATATCACTTTGAAAATTTCACAAGAATAATCTTGGTGAACGGCTTCTTGAGGGGAAAGCTGTAACTCTGTGAGATTAACTAACAAAACAGAAAGAAGTTTTTCAGAAAGCTTCTTTTCGGTTTTTAACAGAAGATATTTCCTTTTTCACCATGGCCCTATAAGGGCTTCCAAATTTCACTTTGTAAATTCCACAAGAACAGTCTTAGTGAAAGGATTCTTGAGGGAAATGCTTTAACTCTGTGAGATGCATTAAGAGAACAAAAAGAAGTTTTTCAGAAAGCTTCTTTCCAATTTTTTAACTGAAGATATTTCCTTTCTCACATAGCCCTCTATGGGCTTCCAAATATCACTTTGCAAATTCCACAAGAACAGTCTTAGCGATAGGCTTCTGGAGAGGAAAGCTGTAACTCTGTGAGATAAATTAACAGAACTCAAAGCAGTTTCTCAGAAATCTTCTTTCCAGTTTTTAACGGAATAAGTTTCCTTTTTCACCTTAGAGCTCTATGGGCTTCCAAACATGACTTTGCAGATTCCACAAGAACAGTCTTAGCGAAACGTTTCTTGAGGGGAAAGCTGTAACTCTATGAGATTAATTAACAGAACACAAAGCAGTTCCTCAGAAAGTTTCTTTCAAGTTTTTAACTGAAGATATTTCCTTTTCACCACAGCACTCTATGGGCTTCCAAATATCACTTTGCAAATCCCACAAGAACAGTCTCAGCGAAGGGCTATTTGAGAGGAAAGCAGTATCTCGGTGAGATGTATTAGCAGAACACACGGCAGTTTCTCAGAAAGCTTCTTTCCAGTTTGTAACGGAAGATATTTCCTTTTTCACCATAAACTTCTATGGGCTTCCAAATATCACTTTGGAAATTCAACAAGAACAGACTTACCGAAAGACTTCTTGAGGGGAAACCTGTAACTCTGTGAGATGAATTAACAGAAAACAAAGTAGTTTCTCAGAAATATTCCTTCCAGTTTTTAACGGAAGATATTTCCTTTTTCACCATAGCCCTCTATAGGCTTCCAAATGTCACTTTGCAAATTCCACAAGAACAGCCTTAAAGAAAGGCTTCTTGAGAAGAAAGCTGTAACTCGTTGAGATATATTAACAGAACACACGGCAGTTTCTCAGAAAGCTTCTTGACAGTTTTTAACGGAATATATTTCTTTTTTCACCATATTCCTCTATGTGTTTCCAAATATCACTTTGAAAATTTCAAAAATAATAGTCCTAGTGAACGGCTTCTTGAGGGGAAATCTCTAACACTGTGAGATGAACTAACAGAACGCAAAGCAGTTTCTCAGAAAGTTTCTTTTCGGTTTTTAACGGAAGATACTACCCTTTTCACCATAGCCCTCTACCGCTTCCAAATTTCACTTTCCAAATTCCACAAGAACAGTCTAAGCGAAAGACTTCTTGAGGGGAAAGCTGTAACTCTGTGAGATGAATTAACAGAACACTATGCAGTTTCTCAGAAAGCTTATTTTCAGTTTTTATCATAGGATATTTCCTTTTTCACCGTAGCCCTCTATGGGATTACAAATATCACTTTGCAAATTCCAGAAGAACAGTCTTAGCGAAACGTTTCTTGAGGGGAAAGCTGAAAATCTGTGAGATGAATTAACAGAACACAAAGCAGTTTCTCAGAAGGTTTCTTTCAAGTTTTTAACTGAAGATATTTCCCTTTTCGCCATAGCCCTCTATGGGTTCTGAAATATCACTTTGAAATTTCACAAGAAGAATCTTAGTGAAAGGTTTCTTGAGAAGAAAGCTGTAACTCTGTGAGATGAACTAACAGAACACAAAGCAATTTCTCAGAAGTCTTCTTTTCGGTTTTTAACGGAAGATGTTTCCTTTTTCACTATAGCCCTCTAAGGGCTTCCAAATTTCACTTTGTAAATTCCACAAGAACAGTCCTAGCGAAAGACTTCTTGAAGGGAAAGCTGCATTAAGAGAACAAAAAGAAGTTTCTCAGAAAGATTCTTACCAGTTTTTAACTGAAGATATTTCCTTTTTCGCATAGCCCTCTAAGAGCTTCCAAATATCACTTTGCTAATTACCCAAGAACAGTCTTAGCGAAGGGCCTCTGGAATTAAAACCTGTAACTCTGTGAGGTGAACTAACAGAACACAAAGCAGTTTCTCAGAAACCTTCTTTTCAGTTTTTATATTATTATATTTCCTTTTTCACCAAAGCCCTCTATGGACTTCCAAATATCTCTTTGCAAATTCCACAAGAACAGTCTTAGCGAAAGGCTTATGAAGGGGAAAGCTGTAACTCTGTGACATGAATTAACAAAACACAAAGCAGTTTTTCAGAAATCTTTCTTCCAGTTTTAACCAAAGATATTTCCTTTTTTACCGTAGCCCTCTATGGGCTTCCAAATATCACTTTGCAAATTCCACAAGAAGAGCCTTACAGAAAGGCTTCTTGAGAGGAAAGCTGTAACTCGGTGAGATGTATTAACAGAACACTATGTAGTTTCTCAGAAAGCTTCTTTCCAGTTATTAAAGGAAGATATTTCCTTTTTCACCATAGCCTTCTATGGGTTTCCAAATATCGCTTTGAAAATTTCACAAGAATAGTCCAATTGAACGGCTTCTGGAGGGGAAAGCTGTAACTCTGTGAGATGAACCAACAGAACACAACGCAGTTTCTCAGAAAGCTTCTTTTCGGTTTTTAATGGAAGATATTTCGTTTTTCACCATAAACCTCTATGGGCTTCCAAATTTCACTTTGCAAATTCAAAAAGAACAGTCTTAGTGAAAGGCTTCTTGAGTGGAAAGCTGTTACTCTGTGAGATGAATTAAGAGAACACAAGGAAGTTTCTCAGAGAGCTTATTTCCAGTTTTAAACTGAAGATATTTCCTTTTTCAAATAGCCCTCTATGGGCTTCCAAAAAACACTTTGCAAATTCCACAAGAACAGTCTTAGCGAAAGACTTCTTGAGGGAAAACATGTAACGCTGTGAGATGAATTAACAGAACACAAAGCAGTTTCTCAGAAAGCTTCTTTCCTGTTTCTAACTGAAGATATTTCCTTTTTTACCGTAGCCCTCTAAGGGCTTCCAAATATCACTTTGCAAATTCCACAAGAACTGTCGTAACGAAAGGTTTCTTGAGTGGAAAGCTGTAACTCTGTGAGATGAATTAACAGAACACAAAGCAGTTTCTCAGAAAGCTTCTTTCTAGTTTCTAACTGAAGATATTTCCTTTTTCACAATAGCCCTCTACTGGCTTCCAAATATCACTTTGCAAATTAAACAGTAACAGTATTAGAGAAAGGATTCTGGAGAGGAAAGCTGTAACTCTGTGAGATGAATTAACAGAACACAAAGCAGTTTCTCAGAAACCTTTTTTCCAGTTTTTAACGGAAGATATTTCCTTTTTCACCTTAGCGCTCCATGGGCTTCCAAATATGACCTTGCAGATTCCACAAGAACAGTCTTAATGAAAGTCTTACTGAGGAGAAAGCTGTAACTCTGTCACATGAACTTACAGAACACAAAGCAGTTTCTCGAAAGGCTTATTTTAAGTTTTTATCTTAGGATATTTCCTTTTTCACCATAGCCTTCTAAGGGCTTCCAAATATCACTTTGCAAATTCCACAAGAACAGTCTTAGCGAAACGTTTCTTGAGGGGAAAACTGTAACTCTGTGAGATGAATTTACAGAGCACAACGCAAATTCTCAGTAAGCTTCTTTCCAGTTTTTAACTGAAGAACAGTCTTAGAGATCGGCTTCTTTAGGGGAAGGTTGTAACTCCTTGAGATGAACTAACAGAACACAAAGTGCTTTCTCAGATAGCTTCTTTTCGGTTTTTATCTCAGGATGTTTCCATTTTCACCATAGCCCTCTATGGGCTTCCAAATATCACTTTGCAAATTCCACAAGAACAGTCTTAGTGGAAGGCTTCTTGAGGAGAAACTGTAACTCTTAGAGATGAATTAACAGATCACAAAGCAGTTTCTCAGAAAGCTTCTTTCAAGTTTTTAACTGAAGATATTTCCTTTTTCACCATAGACTTCTACGGGCTTCCATATATCACTTTGCAAATTCCACAAGAACAGTCTTAGCCAAAGGCTTCTTGAGGAGAAAGCTGTAACTCTTTGAGATGAATAAACAGAACACAAGTAGGTTCTCAGAAAGCTTCTTTTCTGTTTTTATCTTAGGATATTTCCATTTTCACCATAGCACACTATGGGCTTTCAAATATCACTTTGCAAATTCCACAAGAACAGTCTTAGTGAGCGGCTTCTTGAGGAGAAAGCTGTAACACTGTGAGATGAATTAACAGAACACAAAGCAGTTTCTCAGTAAGCTTCTTTCCAGTTTTTAACGGAAGATTTGAATTATTCAACATAACTCTATATGGGCTTCCAAATATCACTTTGCTATTTGCACAAGAACAGTCTTAGCGAAAGGCATCTTCAGGTAAAAGCTGTAACTCTGTGAGATGAATTAACACAACACAAAACAGTTTTTCAGAAAGCTTGTTTTCTGTTTTTATATTAGGATATTTCCTTTTTCACCATAGCCTTCTAAGGGCTTACAAATATCACTTTGCAAATTCCACAAGAAAAGTCTTAGCGAAAGGCTTCTCTAGGGGACCGCTGTAACTCTGTTAGATGAATTAAAAGAACACAAAGCTGATTCTCAGAAATCTTCTTTCCAGTTTTGAACGGAAAATATTTCCTTTTTCACCCTAGCCATCTAGAGTCTTCCAAATATCACTTTGCAAATTCCACAAGAACAGTCTTAGCGAAAGGCTTCTTTCAGGGAAAACTGTAACTCTGTGAGATGAATTAACAGAATACAAAGCAGTTTCTCAGAAAGCTTCTTTCCAGTTTTTAACGGAAGATATTTCCGTTTTCCCCATAGCTCTCTATGAGATTCCAAATATCACTGTGCAAATTCCACAAGAACAGTCGTAGCGAAAGGCTTCTGGTGGGGAAATCTGTAACACTGTGAGATGAATTAACAGAACACAAAGCAGTTTCTTAGAAATCTTCTTTACAGTTTTTAACGAAAGATATTTCCGTTTTCACCATAGCCCCTTATAGGCTTCCAAATATCACTTTGAAAATTCCACAAGAATTGTCTTAGCGAAACACTTGTTGAGGCGAAAGCTGTATCTCTGTGAGATGAATTAGCAGAACACAAAGCAGTTTCTCAGAAGTCGTCTTTCCAGTTTTTAACGGATGATATTTCCTTTTTCACCGTAGTCTTCTGTGGGCTTCCAAATATCACTTTGCAAATTCCACAAGAACAGTCTTTGAGAAAAGCTTCTTGTGGGAAAATCCGTAACTCTGTGAGATGAATTAACAGAAGACACATCAGTTTCTCAGAAACTTTCTTTCCAGTTTTACACTGAAGATATTTCCTTTTTCACCAAAGCCCTCTATGGGCTTCCAAATATCACTTTGCAAATTCCACAAGAAAAATCTTAGTGAAAGGCTTCTCGAGGGGAAAACTGTAACTCTGTGAGATGAATTAACAGAACACAAAGTAGTTTCTCAGAAATCTTCTTTCCAGTAGTTAACGGAAAATATTACCTTTTTCACCGTAGCCCCCTAAGGGCTTCCAAATATCACTTTGCAAATTCCACAAGAAGAGTCCTAGTGAAAAATTTATTGAGGGGAAAGCTGTATCTCGGTGTGATGTATTAACAGAACCCATGGCAGTTTCTCAGAATGCTTCTTTCCAGTTTTTAACGGAAGATATTTCCTTTTTCAACACAGCCCTCTATGGTCTTCCAAACATCTCTTTGCAAATTACACAAGAACAGCCTTCGTGAACGGCCTCTTGAGGGGAAAGCTGTAAATCTGTGAGATGAACTAACAGAACTCAAAGCAGATTCTCAGAAAGCTTCTTTTCGGTTTTTATCTTAGGATGTTTCCAATTTCACCATAACCCTCTATGGGCTTCCAAATATCACCTTGCAAATTCCACAAGAACAGTCTTAGCCAAAGGCTTCTTGAGGGGAAAGTTCTAACTCTTTGAGATGAATTAACAGAACACAAAGCAGTTTCTCAGAAAACTTCTTTTCAGTTTTTTTCTTAGGATATTTCCTTTTTCAGATTAGCTCTCTATGGTCTTCGAAATATCACATTGCAAATTCAACCAGAACAGTCTTAACGAAAGGCTTCTTGAGGGGAAAGTCTAACTCTTCGATAGGAATTAACAGAACACAAAGCAGTTTCTCAGAAAGCTTCTTTTCAATTTTTAACTGAAGATATTTCCTTTTTCACCATAGCCCTCTATGGGCTTCCAAATATCACTTTGCAAATTCCAAAAGAACAGTCTTAGCGAAAGGTTTCTTGAGGGGAAAGCTGTAACTCTGTGAGTGGAATTAACAGAACACAAAGCAGTTTCTCAGAAAGCTTCTTTTCAGTTTTTATCATAGTATATTTCCATTTTCACCATAGCCTTATATGGGCTTCCAAATATCACTTTGCAAATTCCACAGGAAAGGTCTAGCGAAAGGCTTCTTTAGGGAAAATCTGTAACTCTGTGAGATGAATTAACAGAACACAAATCATTTTATCAGAAAGTTTTTTTCAGTTTTTATCATACGATATTTCCTTTTTCGCCATAGCCCACTATGGGCTTCCAAATATCACTTTGCAAATTCCACAAGAACAGTCTGAGCGAAAGGCTTGTTGAGGGGAAAGCTGTAACTCTGTGAGATGAATGAACAGAACACAAAGAAGTTTCTCACAAAGCTTCTTTCCTGTTTTTAACGGAAGATATTTCCTTTTTCTCCAGAGCCCTGTAGGTGCTTCTAAATATCACTTTCCAAATTACACAAGAACAGTCTTATCGAAAGTCTTCTTGAGGGGAAAGCTGTAACTCTGTGGGATGAATTAAGAGAACACAAAGCAATTTCTCAGAAAGCTTCTTTTCAGTTTTTATCTTAGGATTTTACTTTTTCACCATAGCCCTCTAAGGGCTTCCAAAAGTCACTTGGCAAATTCCACAAGAACAGTCTTAGCGAAAAGCTTCTTGAGGGGAAAGCTGTAACTCTGTGAGATGAATTAACAGAACACAAAGCAGTTTCTCAGAAAGTTTCTTTCCAGTTTTTAACTGAAGATATTTCCTTTTTCACCATAGCCCTCTATGGGCTTCCAAATATCACTTTGCCAATTCCACAAGAAGAGCCTTAGCGAAAGGAAGCTTGAAGGGAAAGCTGTAACTCTGTGAGATGAATTAACAAATCATAAAACAGTTTCTCAGAATGCTTCCTTTCAGTATTTATCTTAGGATATTTCCTTTTTCACTATAGCCCTCTATGGGCTTCCAAATATCAATTTGCAAATTTCACAAGAACAGTCTTAGTGAACGACTTCTTGAGGGGAAAGCTGTAACTCTGTGAGATGAATTAACACAACACAAAGCAGTTTCTCAGAAAGCTTCTTTTCAGTTTTTATCTTAGGATTTTCCTTTTTCACCATAGCCCTCTATGGGCTTCCAAATATCACTTTGGAAATTCCACAAGAACAGTCTTAGTGAACGGCTTCATGAGAGGAAAGCTGTAACTCTGTGAGGTTAACTAACAGAACACAACGTAGTTTCTCAGAAAGGTTCTTTGCAGTTTTTAACGGAAGATATTTTCTTTTTCAAAATAGCCCTATACGGGTTTCCAAGTATCACTTTGCAAATTCTACAAGAACAGTGTTAGCGAAAGGCTTCTGGAAGGGAAAGCTGTAACCCTGTGAGATGAATTAAGAGAACACAATGCAGTTTCTCAGAAATCTTCTTTCCAGTTTTTAACGAAAGATATTTCCTTTTTCACCACAGCCCTCTATGGGCTTCCAAATATCACTTTCCAAATCCCACAAGAACAGTCTTAGCGAAAGGCTTCTTGAGGTGAAAGCTGTAACACGGTGAGATGTTTTTACAGAACACACGTCAGTTTCTCAGAAAGCTTCTTTCCAATTTTTAACGGAGGTTATTTCCTTTTTCACCATAGCCCTCTAAGGGTTTCTAAGATCACTTTGCAAATTCCACAAGAACAGTCTTAGCGAAAGGCTTCTGGGAGCAAAGCTGTAATTCTGTGAGAAGAACTAACAAAACACGAAGCAGTTTCTCAGAAATCTTCTTTTCGGTTTTTATTGGAAGAAATTTCCTTTTTCATCATAGCCCTCAATGGGCTTCCAAATTTCACTTTGCAAATTCCACAAGAACAGTCTTAGCGAAAGGCTTTTTGAGGGGAAAGCTGTAACTCTGGTGACGAATTAACAGAACACAAAGCAGTTTCTCAGAAAGCTTCTTTTCAGTTTTTGTCTTAGGATATTTCCTTTTTCACCGTAGCCCTCTATGGGCTTCCAAATATCACTTTGCATATTCCAAAAGAACAGTCTTAGTGATCGGCTTCATGATAGGAAAGCTGTAACTCTGTGAGATTAATTAACGGAACACAAAGCAGTTTCTCAGAAAGGTTCTTTCCAGTTTTTAGCGGAAGATGTTTTCTTTTTCACCATGGTCCACTATGGGCTTCAAAATATCACTTTGCAAATTCCACAAGAACAGTGTTAGCGAAAAACTTCTGGAGGGGAAAACTGTAATTCTGCGAGATGAATTAACAGAACACAAAGCAGTTTCTCAGAAAACTTCTTTCCAGTTTTTAACGAAAGATATTTCCTTTTTCACCAAAGTCCTCTATGGGATTACAAATATCAGTTTGCAAATTTCACAAGAACAGTCTTAGTGAAGGGCTTCTTGAGGGGAAAGCTGTAACACTGTGAGATGAACTAACACAACACAAAGCAGTTTCTCAGACAGCTTCTTTCCGGTTTTTATCTTAGGATATATCCATTTTCAAAATAGCCCTCTATGGGCTTCCAAGTATCACTTTGCAAATTCCACAAGAACAGTCTTATAGAAAGGCTTCTTGAAGGGAAAGCTGTAACTCGGTGAGATGTATTAACAGAACACACGGCAGTTTCTCAGAAAGCTTCTTTCCAGTTTTTAACGGAAGTTATTTCCCTTTTTACCATAGCCCTCCATGGGCTTCCAAATATCACCTTGCAAGTTCCAGAAGAACAGTCTTAGCGAAAGGCTTCTGAAGGGGAAATCTGTAACTCTGTGAGTTGAATTAACAGAACACAAAGCAGTTTCTCACAAATCTTCTTTCCAGTTTTTAACGGAAGATAGTTCCTTTTTCACCATAGTCCTCTAAGGGCTTCCAAATATAACTTTGCAAATTCCACAAGAACAGTCTTAGCGAAAGGCTTCTTGAGGGGGGAAGCTGTAACTCTGTGAGATGAATTAACAGAACACAAAGCAGTCTCTCAGAAAGCTTCTTTCCAGTATTTAACTGAAGATATTTCCTTTTTCACTATAGCCCTCTATGGGCTTCCAAATATCACTTTGCAAATTTCACAAAACAGTCTTAGTTAACGGCTTCTTGAGGGGAAAGCGGTAACTCTGTGAGTGAACTATCAAAACACAAAGCAGCTTTTCATACAGCTTCTTTTCGGTTTTTATCTTAGGATATTTCCATTTTCACCATAGCCTACTATGGGCATCGAAATATCACTTTGGAAATTCCACAAAAACAGTCTTAGCGGAAGGATTCTTGAGGCAAAAGCAGTAACTCTTTGAGATGAATTAACAGAACACAAAGCAGTTTCTCAGAAAGCTTCTTTTCAGTTTTTAACTGAAGGTATTTCCTTTTTCACCATAGCACTCTATGGGCTTCAAAATATCACTTTGTAAATTCCACAACAACAGCCTTAGTGAAAGGCTTCCTGAGGTAAAAGAGTAACTCTGTGACTTGAATTAACAGAACACAAAGCAGTTTCTCTGAAAGCTTCTTTTCAGTTTTTATCTTAGGATGTTTCCTTGTTCACCATTACCCTCTATGTGCCTCCAAATATCACTTTGAAATTCCACAAGAACAGTCTTAGTGAACGGCTTCCTGAGGGGAAAGCTGTAGCTCGGTGATATGTACTAACAGAACACACCGCATTTTCTCAGAATGGTTCTTTCCAGTTTTTAACCGAAGATATTTCCTTTTTCACCTTAGCCCTCTATGGGCTTCCAAATATCACTTTGCAAATTTCACAAAACAGTCTTAGTGAACGGATTCTTGACGGAAAAGCTGTAGCTCTGTGAGATGAACTAACAGAACACAAAGCAGTTTTTCAGACAGCTTCTTTTCGGTAAGTATCTTACGATATTTCTATTTTCACCATAGCCCTCTATGGGCTTCCACATATCACTTTGGAAATTCCTCAAAAACAGTCTTAGCGGAAGGCTTCTGAGGGGAAAGCTGTAACTCTTTGAGATGAATTAACAGAACACAAAGCAGTTTCTCGGAAAGCTTCTTTTCATTTTTTAACTGAAGTTATTTCCATTTTCACCATAGCCCTCTATGGGATTCCAAATATCACTATGCAAATTCCACAAGAACAGTGCAAGTGAAAGACTTCTGGAGGGGAAAACTGTAACTCTGTGAGATGAATTAACGGGACACAAAGCAGTTTCTCAGATATCTTCTTTCCAGTTTTTAACGAAAGATATTTCCTTTTTCACCATAGCCCTCTATGGGCTTCCAAATATCACTTTGCAAATCCCAGAAGAACAGTCTTAGCGAAAGCCTTCTTGAGGGGAAAGCTGTAATTCGGTGAGATGTTTTAACAGAACACACGGCAGTTTCTCAAAAAGCTTCTTTCAAGTTTTTAACGGAAGATATTTCCTCTTTCACCATAGCCCTCTAGGAGTTTTCTAATATCACTTTGCAAATTTCACAAGAATAGTCTCAGTGAACTGCTTCTTGAAGGGAAAGCTGTAACTCTGTGAGATGAACTAACAGAACACAAAGCAGTTTATCAGAGAGCTTCTTTACAGTTTTTATCAGAAAATATTTCCTTTTTCACCATTACCCACTATGAGATTCTAAATATCACTTTCCAAATTTCAGAACAGCAGTCTTAGTGAACGCCCTCATGAGGGGAAATCTGTGACACTTTGAGATGAATTAACAGAATACAAAGCAGTTTCTCAGAAAGCTTCTTTTCGGATTTTATCTTACTATATTTCCTTTTTCAACATAGCCCTGTATGGTCTTCCAAATATCACTATGCAAATTACACAAGAACAGTGGAAGCCAAAGAGTTCTGGAGGGGAAAACTGTAACTCTGTGAGATGAATTAACAGAACACAAAGCAGTTTCTCAGAAAGCTTCTTTTCAGTTTTTATCTTAGGATATTTCCTTTTTCAGCATAGCCCTCTATGGGCTTCCAAAAACATTTTGCAAATTCCACAAGAACAGTCTTAGCGAGAGGATTCTGGAGATAAAAGCTGTAAATCTGTAAGATGAATTAAAAGAATTCAAAGCAGTTTCCCAGAAACCTTCTTTTCGTTTTTTATCTTACGATATTTCCATTTTAACCATAGGGCTATAGGGTTTCCAAATATCACTTTGCAAATTCCAGAAGAAAAGTCTTAGCGAAAGGCTTCTTGAGGGGCAAGCTGTAACTCTGTAAGATGAATTAACAGAACACAAAACATTTTCTCAGAAACCTACTTTTCAGTTTTTACCTTAGGATATTTCCTTTTTCACCATAGCCGTCTTTGGGATTCCAATTATCACTTTGAAAATTCCACATGAACAGTCTTAGCGAAAGTCTTTTGAGGGGAAAGCTGTACTCTGTGAGAGGAACTAACTGAACACAAAGCAGTTTCTCAGAAAGCTTCTTTCCAGTTTTTAACTGAGGATATTTCCTTTTTCACCATAGCCCTTTTGGGCTTCCAAATATCACTTTGCAAATTCCACAAGAACATTCTTAGCGAAAGCCTTCTTGAGGGGAAAGCTCTAACTCTGTGAGATGAATTAACAGAACACAAAGCAGTTTCTCACAAATCTTCTTTCCAGTTTTTAACGGAGGATATTTCCTTTCTCACCATAGTCCTCTATGGGCTTCCAAATATCACTTTGCAAATCCCACAAAAACAGCCTTAGCGAAAGGCTTCTTGAGAGGAAAGCTGTAACTCAGTGAGACGTATTAACAGAAGACACGGCATGTTCTCAGAATGCTTCTTTCCAGTTTTTAACGGAAGATATTTCCTTTTTCACCATAGTCCTCTATGGGTTTCCAAATATCACTTTCCAAATTTCACAAAACAGTCTTAATGAACGGTTTCTTGAGGGAAAAGCTGTAGCTCTGTGAGATGAACTAACAGAACACAAAGCAGTTTTTCAGACAGCTTCTCTTCGGTAAGTATCTTAGGATATTTCCATTTTCACCATAGCCCTCTATGGGCTTCCACATATCACTTTGGAAATTCCTCAAAAACAGTCTTAGCGGAAGGCTTCTTGAGGGGAAAGCTGTAATTCTTTGAGATGAATTAACAGAACACAAAGCAGTTTCTCGGAAAGCTTCTTTTCATTTTTTAATTGAAGGTATTTCCATTTTCACCATAGCCCTCTATGGGATTCCAAATATCACTATGCAAATTCCACAAGAACAGTGGAAGAGAAAGACTTCGGGAGGGGAAAACTGTAACGCTGTGAGATGAATTAACAGAACACAAAGCAGTTTCTCAGATATCTTCTTTCCAGTTTTTAACGAAAGATATTTCCTTTTTCACCATAGTCCTCTATGGGCTTCCAAATATCACTTTGCCAATCCCACAAGAACAGTCTTAGCGAAAGCCTTCTTGAGGGGAAAGCTGTAACTCGGTGAGATGCTTTAACAGAACACACGGCAGTTTCTCAAAAAGCTTCTTTCCAGTTTTTAATGGAAGATATGTCCTTTTTCACCATAGCCCTCTATGGGCTTCCAAACATCACTTTGCAAATTCCACAAGAACAATTTCACCGAAAGGCTTCTTGAGAAGAAAGCTGTAAATCTGTGAGATGAATTAACAGAACACAAAGCAGTTTCACAGAAAGCTTCATTTCAGTTTTTATCTTTGGATGTTTCCTTTTTCATCATAGCCCTCTATGTGCCTTCAAATATCAGTTTGAAAATTCCACAAGAAAAGTCTTAGTGAATGGCTTCTTGAGGGGAAAACTGTAACTCTGTGAGATGAATTAACAAATACAAAGCAGTTTCTCAGATAGCTTCTTTCCAGTTTTTAACGGAGGATATTTCATTTTAATCCATAGCCCTCTATGGGCTTCCAAATATCACTTTGCAAGTTTCACAAGAACAGTCTTAGCGAAAGGCTTCCTGAGGGGAAAGATGTAACTCTATGAGATGAATTAACAGAACACAAAGCAGTTTCTCAAAAAGCTTCTTTTCAGTTTTTAACGGAAGATATTTCCTTTTTCAACATAACCCTGTATGGGCTTCCAAATATCACTTTGCAAATTCCACAAGAGCAGTCTTAGCGAAAGGCTTTTAGAGGGAAATGTTGTAACTATGTGAGATGAATTAACAGAACACAAAGCAATTTCTCAGAAAGCTTCTTTTCAGTTTTTATCTTACAATATTTCCTTTTTCACCATAGACCTCTATGGGCTTCCAAATCTCACTTTGCAAATTCCACAAGAACAGTCTTAGTGAAAGAATTATTGAGTGGAAAGCTGTAACTCTTTGAGGTTAATTAAGAAAACAAAAAGGAGTTTCTCAGAAAGCTTCTTTCCGCTTTTTAACAGAAGATATTTCCTTTTTCACCATAGCGCTCTATGGGCTTCCAAATATCATTTTGCAAATCCCACAACAACAGTCTTAGCGAAACGCTTCTTGAAGGGAAACCTGTAACTGGGTGAGGTCTATTATCAGAACACATGGCAGTTTCTCAGAAAGCTTCTTTCCAGTTTTTAACTGAAGATATTTCCTTTTTCACCATAGCCCTCTATGGGCTTCCAAATATCATTTTGCAAATTCGACAACAACAGCCTTAGCGAAAGGCTTTTAGAGGGAAATGTAACTCTGTGAGATGAATTAACAGAACACAAAGCAGTTTCTCAGAAAACTTCTTTCCAGTTTTTAACGGAAAATAATTCCTTTTTCACCATAGCCCTCTGTGGGATTCTAAATATCACTTTCCAAATTTCAGAAGAACAGTCTTTGTGAACGGCCTCTTGAGGGGAAATCTGTAACTCTCTGAGATGAATTAACAGAACACAAAGCAGTTTCTCAGAAATCTTCTTTCCAGTTTTTAACGGAAGATATGTCCTTTTTCACCATAGCCCTCTATGGGCTTGCAAATATCACTTTGCAAATTCCACAAGAACAGTCTTACCGAAAGGCTTCTTGAGAAGAAAGCTGTAACTCTGTGAGATGAATTAACAGAACACAAAGCAGTTTCTCAGAAAATTTCTTTCCAGTTTTTAACTGAAGATATGTCCTTTTTCACCATAGCCCTTTATGGGCTTCCAAATATCACATTGCAAATGCCACAAGAACAGTCTTAGCGAAAGTCTTCTAGAGGGGAAAGCTGTAACTGGGTTAGATGTATTAACAGAACACACGGCAGTATCTCAGAATGCTTCTTTCCAGTTTTAACAGAAGATAGTTCCTTTTTCACCATAGCACTCTAAGGGCTTCCAAATATCACTTTGCAAATTCCAAAAGAGCAGTCTTAGCGAAAGACTTCTGGAGCGGAAAGCTGTAACTCTCTGAAATGAATTAACAGAACACAAAGCAGTTTCTCAGAAAGCTTCTTTCCAGTTTTTAAGGGAAGATATTTCCTTTTTCGCCATAGCCCCCTATGGGCTTCCAAATATGACTTTGAAAATTCCACAGGAACAGTCTTACTGATAGGCTTCTTGAGGGGAAAGTTATAACTCTGTGAGATGAATTAAGAGAAAACTATGCAGTTTCTGAGAAAGCTTCTTTTCGGTTTTTATCTTAGAATATTTCCTTTTTCGCCATAACCATCTATGGTCTTCCAATATCACTTTGTAAATTCCACAAGAAGAGTCTCAGTGAACGGTTTCTTGAGGGGAAAACTGTAACTATGTTAGATGAATTAATAGAACACAAAGCAGTCTCTCAGAAATCTTCTTTCCAGATTTTAACGGAAGGTACTTCCTTTTTTACAATAGCCTCCTATGGGCTTCCAAATATCACTTTTCAAAATCCACAAGATCAGCCTTAGCTAAATGTTTCTTGAGTAGAAATTTGTAACACTGTGAGATGAATGAACAGAACACAAAGCAGTTTCTCAGAAATCTTCTTTTCGATTTTTATCTTACGATATTTCCATTTACAACATAGCCCTTTATTGTCTTCAAAATATCACTTTGCAAATTCCACAAGAACCGTCTTAGCGAAAGGCTTCTTGAGGGGAAACCTGTAACTCTGTGAGATGAATTAACAGAACACAAAGCAGTTTCTCAGAAAGTTTCTTTTCAGTTTCTATCTTAGGATATTTCCTTTTTCACCATAGCCCTCTTTGGGCTTCCAAATATCACCTTGCAAATTCCAGAAGAACAGTCCTAGCGAAAAGCTTCTTGAGGAGAAAGCTGTAACTCTGTGAGATGAATTAACAGAACACAATGCAGTTTCTTAGAAGGCTTCTTTTCAGTTTTTATCTTAGGATATTTCCGTTTTCACCATAGCCTTCTATGAGCTTCCAAATATCGCTTTGAAAATTCTACAAGAACAGCTTTAACTATAGACTTCCTGAGTGGAAAGCTGTAACACTCTGAGATAAATTAACAGAACACAAAGCAGTTTCTCAGAAAGCTTCTTGCCAGTTTTTAGCGGAAGATATTTCCTTTTTCTCCATAGCCCTCTATGGGCTTCCAAATATCACTCTGTAAATTCCAAAAGAGCAGTTTTAGCAAAAGGCTTCATGAGGGGAAACCTGTAATTGTGTGAGATGAATTAAGAGAATACAAAGCAGTCTCTCAGAAAGCTTCTTTCCAGTTTTTAACGGAAGATATTTCCTTTTTCACCATGGCCCTTTATGGGCTTCCAAATGTCACTTTGCAAATTCCACAAGAACAGTCTTAGCGAAAGGCTTCTTGAGGGGAAAGCCGTAACTCTGTGAGATGAATTAATGGAACACAAAGCTGTCTCTCAGAAAGCTTCTTTCCAGCTATTTAAGGAAGATATTTCCTTTTTCACCATAGCTCTATATGGGCTTCCAAATATCTCTTTACAAATTCCACAAGAACAGTCTGAGGGAAAGGCTTCTTGAGTGGAAAGCTGTAACTCTGTGACATGAATTAACACAACACAAAGCAGTTTCTCAGAAAGATTCTTTACAGTTTTTAATGCAATATATTTTCTTTTTCACTGTAGCCCTCTATGAGCTTCCAAAGGTTACTTTCCAAATTTCACAAGAACAGTCTTAGGGAAAGGCTTCATGAGGAGAAAGCTGTAAGTCTCTGAGATGAATTAACAGAACACAAAGTAGTTTCTCAGAAATCTTCTTTCCAGATTTTAACGGAAGATACTTCCTTTTTCACCATAGCCCCCTATGGGCTTCCAAATATCACTTTTCAAATTCCGCAAGATCTGCCTTAGCTAAAGGTTTCTTGAAGGGAAATTTGTAACACTGTGAGATGAATTAACAGAACACAAAGCAGTTTCTCAGAAAGCTTCTTTCCACTTTTTAACGGAAGATATTTCATTTTTCACAATAGCCCTCTATGGGCTTCCAAATATCACTTTGAAAATTCCACAAGAACAGTCTTAGTCAAAGGCTTCTTGAGGGGAAAGCTGTAACTCTGTGAGATGAATTAACAGAACACAAAGCAGTTTCTCAGAAAGCTTCTTTCCTGTTTTTAACGGAAGTTATTTCCTTTCACCATAGCCCTCTATGGGCTTCCAAATATCACTTTGCATATTCCAGAAGAACAGTGTTAGGCAAAAACATATTGAGGAGAAAGCTGTATCTCTGTGAGATGAAATAACAGAACATAATGCAGTTTCTTAGAAGGCTTCTCTTCCGTTTTTATCTTAGGATATTTCCTTTTTCACCATAGCCCTCTATGGGCTTCCAAATATCACTTTGCAAATTCCACAAGAACAGCTTTAGCAAAAGGCTTCCTGAGGGGAAAGCTGTAACTCTGTGAGATGAATTAACAGAACACAAAGCAGTTTCTCAGAGCTTCTTTCCAGTTTGTAACAGAAGATAATTCCTTTTTCACCATATCCTTTTATGGCTTTCCAAATATCACTTCGAAATTCCACAAGAACAGTCTTAGCGAAAGGCTTCGTGAGGGGAAAGCTGTAACTCCGTGAGATGAATTAACATTACACAAAGCAGTTTCTCAGAAAGATTCTTTCCACTTTTTAACGGCAGATATTTCCTTTTTCACCATAGCCCTCTATGGGCCTCCAAATATCACGTTGCAAATTCCACAAGAACAGTCTTAGCGAAAGGCTTCTTGATGGGAAAGCTGTAACACTGTGAGATGATTTAACAGAACACAAAGCAGTTTCTCAGAAAGCTTCTTTTCAGTTTTTGTCTTAGGATAATTCCTTTTCCACCATAGCCCTCTATGGGCTTCCAAATATCACTTTGAAAATTCCACAACATCAGTCTTAGCGAAAGGCTTCTTGATATGAAAGCTGTAACCCTGTGAGATGAATTAACAGAACACAAAGCAGTTTCTCAGAAAGCTTCTTTTCAGTTTTTATCTTTGGATATTTCCTTTTTCTCCATAGCCCTCTATGGGTTTCCAAACGTCACTTTGCAAATTTCACCAGAACACTCTTAGGGAAAGGCTTCTTGAGAGGAACGCTGTAACTCTGTGAGATGAATTAACAGTACACAAAGCAGGTTCTCAGAAAGCTGCTTTTCACTTTTTTTTTTTAATATTACATGCTTAATTTCTTTTTTATTTATATAATTTTGTGTAACAATCACTCATGAAATATCAGAATTCTTATTACTTAGTACATAAAGAATATTCAACAAATATTGTTGCAGTAGAAAGCTAGTCAAGTATGAGCAGGGCAGGAAAGGGCTCCCCTCTTCCACACACCAAATGTGTTGGGAGACCCTCAGGTGATGATCAAGGGGTTGTTAACTGTTTCTCTAAAGTTGTAATTGGTCATATCTGGTGTCAAGGAAAGGCAGGCTTCTAATAGAAAACACCTGAAACTGATCAGCAACTTCCCAATGAGATCTCAGGAGTGAGGAGAAGTAAGGCAAGATCCCGGAAGTATGCCAATGTATAAAACCCCAAGTCTAGAAGTCAAGCTGTGCACTTGGCTTCTCAAGTCTCCCACTTGGCCCTCTTCCAGGTTGTACTTCCCTTCTTTTCCTTTCTGTTTTAAAGCCTTTTAATAAACCTTCACTCCTGCTCTGAGAATTACCTATGTCTCACTTTCTGCCTTATGCCCCTAGTGGAATTCCTTCTGAGGAAGCAAGAATGGAGGGTGCTGAAAACCTATACAGATTTGCCGCCAATGTCTCCAGAACTCGGATGTATTCCACAGGTAATAACATTGCTTTCAATATTTTTCATAATTATATCATGCTAAAAAACTAAGTATAACAGTGTCAAATACAAATACAATTAAAGCTTTTTGAATTCTATTTTACTTTACAAGTTTTTTTAAATCAAGTATGATTTTTCCTGGTGCCATTAAATTATAATTCTTTTCATATTTATATTTAATCATTTTATATAGAATTATTTTATATTTCTAGTACTTATTATTCTAGTATATCTCTTTTAGGCTTACTTTATGTCTCACTTTTATAAAAATAAGTAAAATATATATTTGATACATTACAATCACTTAGCAAAATTCTCAGGTATAATGCTATTTAAAAATTAATATACCATATTTATATAATAATGCTATAATTTTCTCATAAAATAATAAATCTTTTTTGTTTGAAATTATAGGATGATAAGTGGTCTTTAATTTATTCCCCTTGTTTGAATTTTCAGTAGTGAATATGTTCTTTCAAAAATATTTTTATGATAAATTCCAAATGCATACAATATTGGATTACCTCTAGGCACTCATCATTCATTTCACCAACATCAACACTTGTCCAATTCCTTTTATCTTCACTCACTTCTCCCCATTTCCCCCAACCTCATTCCTGCCACAACTGCTGACTCAAACCGTTCAAAGGATTGTTTGGTCAATCCTTTTGTAACAATTTAGTTATGTGCTTTTCCTAAAAAATAAGTGGAAGATTATTTTTTATTTTTTATTGTTTATTTTTTACAATTATTTATTTCAATTTTGTGGGTATATAGTAGATGTATGTATTTATGGGGTGCATGAGATGTTCTGATTCAGGCATGCAATGAATAATAATCACATCATGTAAAATGGGGTATCCATTCTCTCAAGCATTTATCCTTTGTGTTACAAGCAATCCAATTAGACTCTTTTAGTTATTTTAAAATGCACAGTTAAATTATTCCTGACTATAGTCGGCTTGTTGTGCTATCAAATACTAGATCTTATTTATTCTTTCTGTTTTTTTGTACCCATTAACCATCTCCAGCTTTGCCTCAAACCCCCACTACCCTTCCCAGCCTCTGGGAACCATGCTTCTACTGTCTATCTCCATGAGTTCAATTGTTTTGATTTTTAGATCTCACAAATAAGTGAGAACATGAAATTAGAATTATTATTAAACAGATCTCAAAATGTGACTTAGTTGCGTATCTTCTCCTCCTCTCCCTGTATCAACCTGTTTCAGCCTGGAAGCCTCTAGTGGGAAGGAGGGATGTGGTTGGTTGCTTCTTCTTTTTTTTTTTTTTAATATATTTTAAGTTCTAGGGTACATGTGCATAACGTGCAGGTTTGTTACATATGTATACTTGTGCCCTGTTGCTGTGCTGCACCCATCAACTCGTCAGCACCCATCAACTCGTCATTTACATCAGGTATAACTCCCAGTGCAATCCTTCTCCCCTCCCCCCTCCCCATGATAGGCCCCGGTGTGTGATGTTCCCCTTCCAGAGTCCAAGTGATCTCATTGTTCAGTTCCCGCCTATGAGTGAGAACATGCGGTGTTTGGTTTTCTGTTCTTGTGATAGTTTGCTAAGAATGATGGTTTCCAGCTGCATCCCTGTCCCTACAAAGAACACAAACTCATCCTTTTTTTATGGCTGCATAGTATTCCATGGTGTATATGTGCCACATTTTCTTAATCCAGTCTGTCACTGATGGACATTTGGGTTGATTCCAAGTCTTTGCCATTGTGAATAGTGCCGCAATAAACACACGTGTGCGTGTGTCTTTATAGCAGCATGATTTATAATCCTTTGGGTATATACCTAGTAATGGGATGGCTGGGTCATATGGTACGTCTAGTTCTAGATCCTTGAGGAATCGCCATACTGTTTTCCATAATGATTGAACTAGTTTACAATCCCACCAACAGTGTAAAAGTGTTCCTATTTCTCCACATCCTCTCCAGCACCTGTTGTTTCCTGACTTTGGAATGATCGCCATTCTAACTGGTGTGAGATGGTATCTCAGTGTGGTTTTGATTTGCATTTCTCTGATGGCCAGTGATGATGAGCATTTTTTCATGTGTCTGTTGGCTGTATGAATGTCTTCTTTTGAGAAATGTCTGTTCATATCCTTTGCCCACTTTTTGATGGGGTTGTTTTTTTTTTTTGTAAATTTGTTTGAGTTCTTTGTAGGTTCTGGATATTAGCCTTTGTCAGATGAGTAGATTGCAAAAATTTTCTCCCATTCTGTAGGTTGCCCGTTCACTCTGATGGTAGTTTCTTTTGCTGTGCAGAAGCTCTTTAGTTTAATGAGATCCCATTTGTCAATTTTGGCTTTTGCTGCCGTTGCTTTTGGTGTTATAGACATGAAGTCTTTGCCCATGCCTATGTCCTGAATGGTACTACCTAGGTTTTCCTCTAGGGTTTTTATGGTATTAGGTCTAACGTTTAAGTCTCTAATCCATCTTGAAATAATTTTCGTATAAGGAGTAAGGAAAGGATCCAGTTTCAGCTTTCTACTTGTGGCTAGCCAATTTTCCCAGCACCATTTATTAAATAGGGAATCCTTTCCCCATTTCTTGTTTCTCTCAGGTTTGTCAAAGATCAGATGGCTGTAGATGTGTGGTATTATTTCTGAGGACTCTGTTCTGTTCCATTGGTCGATATCTCTGTTTTGGTACCAGTACCATGCTGTTTTGGTGACTGTAGCCTTGTAGTATAGTTTGAAGTCAGGTAGCGTGATGCCTCCAGCTTTGTTCTTTTGACATAGGATTGTCTTGGAAATGCGAGCTCTTTTTTGGTTCCATATGAACTTTAAAGCAGTTTTTTCCAATTCTGTGAAGAAAGTCATTGGTAGCTTGATGGGGATGGCATTGAATCTATAAATAACCTTGGGCAGTATGGCCATTTTCACAGTATTGATTCTTCCTATCCATGAGCATGGTATGTTCTTCCATTTGTTTGTGTCCTCTTTTATTTCATTGAGCAGTGGTTTGTAGTTCTCCTTGAAGAGGTCCTTTACATCCCTTGTAAGTTGGATTCCTAGGTGTTTTATTCTCTTTGAAGCAATTGTGAATGGAAGTTCATTCATGATTTGGCTCTCTGTTTGTCTGTTACTGGTGTATACGAATGCTTGAGATTTTTGCACATTAATTTTGTATCCTGAGACTTTGCTGAAGTTGCTTATCAGCTTAAGGAGATTTCGGGCTGAGACAATGGGATTTTCTAAATATACAATCATGTCATCTGCAAAGAGGGACAATTTGACTTCTTCTTTTCCTAACTGAATCCCCTTGATTTCTTTCTCTTGCCTGATTGCCCTAGCCAGAACTTCCAACACTATGTTGAATAGGAGTGGTGAGAGAGGGCATCCCTGTCTTGTGCCAGTTTTCAAAGGGAATATTTCCAGTTTTTGCCCATTCAGTATGATATTGGCTGTGGGTTTGTCATAAATCGCTCTTATGATTTTGAGGTACGTTCCATCAATACCGAATTTATTGAGCGTTTTTAGCATGAAGGGCTGTTGAATTTTGTCAAAAGCCTTTTCTGCATCGATTGAGATAATCATGTGGTTCTTGTCTTTGGTTCTGTTTATATGCTGGATTATGTTTATTGATTTGCGAATGTTGAACCAGCCTTGCATCCCAGGGATGAAGCCCACTTGATCATGGTGGATAAGCTTTTTGATGTGCTGTTGAATACGGTTTGCCAGTATTTTATTGAGGATTTTTGCATCGATGTTCATCAGGGATATTGGTCTAAAATTCTCTTTTTTGTTGTGTCTCTGCCAGGCTTTGGTATCAGGATGGTGTTGGCCTCATAAGATGAGTTAGGGAGGATTCCCTGTTTTTCGATTGATTGGAATAGTTTCAGAAGGAATGGTACCAGCTCCTCCTTGTACCTCTGGTAGAATTCAGCTGTGAATCCATCTGATCCTGGACTTTTTTTCGTTGGTAGGCTATTAATTATTGCCTCAATTTCAGAGCCTGCTATTGGTCTATTCAGGGATTCAACTTCTTCCTGGTTTAGTCTTGGAAGAGAGTAAGTGTCTAGGAAATTATCCATTTCTTCTAGATTTTCTAGTTTATTTGCATAGAGGTGTTTATAGTATTCTCTGATGGTAGTTTGTATTTCTGTGGGGTCGGTGGTGATATCCCCTTTATCATTTTTTATTATGTCTCTTTGATTCTTCTCCATTTTCTTCTTTATTAGTCTTGCTAGCGGTCTGTCAATTTTGTTGATCTTTTCAAAAAACCAACTCCTGGATTCATTGATTTTTTGGAGGGATTTTTGTGTCTCTATCTCCTTCAGTTCTGCTCTGATCTTAGATATTTCTTGCCTTCTGCTAGCTTTTGAATGAGTTTGCTCTTGCTTCTCTAGTTCTTTTAATTGCGATGTTAGAGTGTCAATTTTAGATCTTTCCTGCTTTCTCTTGTGGGCATTTAGTGCTATAAATTTCCCTCTACACACTGCTTTAAATGTGTCCCAGAGATTCTGGTATGTTGTATCTTTGTTCTCATTGGTTTCAAAGAACATCTTTATTTCTGCCTTCATTTCGTCATGTACCCAGTAGTCATTCAGGAGCAGGTTGTTCAGTTTCCATGTAGTTGAGCAGTTTTGATTGAGTTTCTTAGTCCTGAGTTCTAGTTTGATTGCAGTGTGGTCTGAGAGACAGTTTGTTACAATTTCTGTTCTTGTACATTTACTGAGGACTGCTTTACTTCCAACTATGTGGTCAATTTTGGAATAAGTGCGATGTGGTGCTGAGAAGAATGTATATTCTGTTGATTTGGGGTGGAGAGTTCTATAGATGTCTATTAGTTCTGCTTGCTGCAGAGATGAGTTCAATTCCTGGATATCCTTGTTAATTTTCTGTGTCGTTGATCTGTCTAATGTTGACAGTGGACTGTTGAAGTCTCCCATTATTATTGTATGGGAGTCTAAGTCTCTTTGTAAGGCTCTAAGGACTTGCTTTATGAATCTGGGTGCTCCTGTATTGGGTGCATATATATTTAGGATAGTTAGCTCTTCCTGTTAAATTGATCCCTTTACCATTATGTAATGGCCTTCTTTGTCTCTTTTGATCTTTGATAGTTTAAAGTCTGTTTTATCAGAGACTAGTATTGCAACCCCTGCTTTTTTTTGTTCTCCATTTGATTGGTAAATCTTCCTCCATCCCTTTATTTTGAGCCTATGTATGTCTCTGCGTGTGAGATGGGTCTCCTGAATACAGCAGACTGATGGGTCTTGACTCTTTATCCAGTTTGCCAGTCTGTGTCTTTTAATTGGAGCATTTAGTCCATTTACATTTAAGGTTAATATTGTTATGTGTGAACTTGATCCTACCATTATGATATTAACTGGTTATTTTGCTCGTTAGTTGATGCAGTTTCTTCCTAGCCTTGATGGTCTTTACATTTTGGCATGTTTTTGCAATGGCTGGTACCGGTTGTTCCTTTCCATGTTTAGTGCTTCCTTCAGGGTCTCTTGTAAGGCAGGCCTAGTGGTGACAAAATCTCTAAGCATTTGCATATCTGTAAAGGATTTTATTTCTCCTTCGCTTATGAAACTTAGTTTGGCTGGATATGAAATTCTGGGTTGAAAATTCTTTTCTTTAAGAATGTTGAATATTGGCCCCCACTCTCTTCTGGCTTGTAGAGTTTCTGCCGAGAGATCTGCTGTTAGTCTGATGGGCTTCCCTTTGTGGGTAACCCGACCTTTCTCTCTGGCTGCCCTTAAGATTTTTTTCTTCATTTCAACTTTGGTGAATCTGGCAATTATGTGTCTTGGAGTTGTTCTTCTCGAGGAGTATCTTTGTGGTGTTCTATGTATTTCCTGGATTTGAATGTTGGTCTGCCCTACTAGGTTGGGGAAGTTTTCCTGGATGATACACTGAAGAGTGTTTTCCAACTTGGTTCCATTTTCCCCCACACTTTCAGGCATCCCAATCAGACGTAGATTTGGCCTTTTTACATAATCCCATACTTCTTGCAGGCTTCGTTCATTTCTTTTTCTTCTTTTTTCTTTTGATTTCTCTTCTTGCTTCATTTCGTTCATTTGATCCTTAATCGCTGACACTCTTTTCCAGTTGATCGAGTCAGTTACTGAAGCTTGTGCATTTGTCACGTATTTCTCGTGTCATGGTTTTCATCTCTTTCATTTCGTTTAGGACCTTCTCTGCATTAATTATTCTAGCCATCAATTCTTCCACTTTTTATTCAAGACATTTAATTTCTTTGCGCTGGGCACGTAATTACTCCTTTAGCTCTGAGAAGTTTGATGGACTGAAGCCTTCTTCTATCATCTCGTCAAAGTCATTCTCCGTCCAGCTTTGACCCGTTGCTGGCGATGAGCTGCGCTCTTTTGCCGGAGGAGACGCGCTCTTATTTTTTAAAACTCCAGCTTTCTGCCCTGCTTTTTCCCCATCTTTGTGGCTTTATCTGCCTCTGGTTTTTAACGGAAGATATTACCTTTTTCACCATAGCCCTCTATGGGCTTCCAAATATCACTTTGTAAATTTCACAAGAAAAGTCTTAGTGAACGGCTTCTTGAGGGGAAAGCTGTAACTCTGTGAGATGAATTAACAGAACACAAAGCAGTTTCTCAGAAATCTTGTTTCCAGTTTTTAATGAAAGATATTTCCTTTTTCACCATACCCCCCTGGGCTTCGAAATATCACTTTTCAAATTCCACAAGAACAGTCTTAGCGAAAGGATTCTTGAGGAGAAAGGTGTAACTCTGTGAGATGAATTACCAGAACACAAAGCAGTTTCTCAGAAAGGTTCTTTTCGGTTTTTATCTTAGGATATTTCCATTTTCACCGTAGCCCTCTATGGGTTTCCAAATATCACCTGGCAAATTCCACAAGAACAGTCTTAGCGAAAGGCATCTTGAGGGGAAAGCTGTAAATCTGTGAGATGAATTAACAGAACACAAAGCAGTTTCTAAAAAACATTCTTTCCAGTTTTTAATGGAAGATATTTCATTTTTCATCATAGCCCTCTATGGGCTTCCAAATATCACCTTGAAAATTCCACAGGAACAATCTTAGTGAACGGCTTCTTGAGGGGAAAGCTATAACTCTGTGAGATGAATTAAGAGAACATAATGTAGTTTCTCAGAAAGCTTCTTTTCGGTTTTTATCTTAGAATATTTCCTTTTTGCCATAACCCTCTATGGGCTTCTAAAATCAATTTGCAAATTCCACAAGAACAGTCTTAGCGAAAGGCTTCTTGAGGAGAATGCTGTAACTCTGTGAGATGAATTAACAGGAAACAAAGCACTTTCTGGCTTATTTCCAGTTTATAACCGAAAACATTTCCTTATTCACCATAGCCCTCTATGACCTTCTAAATACCATTTTCGAAATGACACAAGAACAGTTCTAGCGAAAGACTTCTTGAGGGGAAAGCTGTAACTCTGTGAGATGAATTAACAGAACACAAAGCAGTTTCTCAGAAAGCTTCTTTCCAGTTTATATCGGAAGATATTTCCTTTTTCACCATATCCCTCTATGGGCTTCCAAATATGAACTTGCAAATTCCACAAGAACAGCCTTAGCGAAGGGCTTCTTGAGAAAGGCTTTTTAGGGGAAAGCTGTAACTCTGTGAGTTGAATTAACAGAACACAAAGCAGTTTCTCAGAAAGCTTGTTTCCAGTTTTTAACCGAAGATATTTCCTTTTTCACCGTATCCCTCTATGGGCTTCCAAATATCACTTTGCAACTTCCACAAGAACAGTCTTAGCGAAAGGCTTCTTGAGGGGAAAGCTGTAGCTCTGTGAGATTAATTAACAGACAACAAAGCAGTTACTCAGAAAGCTTCTTTCCAGTTTTTAACGGAAAAGATTTCCTTTTTCACCTTATCCCTCTATGGGCTTTGAAATATCACTTTGCAAATTCCACAAGAACAGTCTTATTGAACGGATTCTTGAGGGGAAAGCTATAACTCTGTGAGATGAATTAAGAGAACACAGTGCAGTTTTTCAGAAAGCATCTTTTCGGTTTTTATGTTACGATAATTTCTTTCTCACCATAGCTCTCTAAGGGCTTCCAAATATCACATTGCAAATTCCACAAGAACAATCTTAGGGGAAGGCTCCTTGAAGGGAAAGCTGTAACACTGTGAGATGAATTAACAGAACACAAAGTAGTTTCTCAGAAAGCTTCATTCCAGTTTTTAACGGAAGTTATTTCCTTTATTACCATAGCCTTCTATGGGCTTCCATATATCAGTTTGCAAATTTCACAAGAACAGTCTTAGCGAAGGATTCCTGAGGAGAAAGCCGTAACTCTCTGAGATGAATTAACAGAACACAAAGCAGTTTCTCAGAAAGCTTCTTTTCGGTTTTTATCTTAGGATATTTCCATATGCACCATATCTCTCTATGGCCTTCCAAATATCACTTTGCCAATTCCAAAAGAACAGTCTTTGCGAAAGGCTTCTTGAACGGAAAGCTGTAAATCTCTGAGATGAATTAACAGAACAGAGAGCAGTTACTCAGAAAGCTTCTTTTCAGTTTTTGTCTTAGGATATTTCCTTTTTCACCCTAGCACTCTAAGGGCTTCCAAATATCACATTGCAAATTCCACAAGAGCAGTCTTAGCGAAAGGCTTCTTGAGGGGAAAGCTGTAATTCTGTGAGATGAATTAACAGAACACAAAGCATTTTCTCAGAAAACTTCTTTCCAGTTTTTAACTGAAGATATTTCCTTTTTCACCATAGACCTCTTTAGGCTTTCAAATATCACTTTGCAAATTCCACAAGAACAGTCTTAGCAAAAGGCTTCTTGCGGAGACAGCTGAAACTCTGTGAGATGAAGGAAGAGAACACAAAAAAGTTTCTCAGAAATCTTTCCAGTTTTTAACTGAAGATATTTCCTTTTTCACCATAGCACACTATGGGCTTCCAAATATCACTTTGCAAATTCCACAAGACCCGTCCTAGCGAAAGGTTTCTTGAGGAGAAAGCTGTAACTCTCTGAGATGAATTAACAGAACAAAAAGCAGTTTCTCAGAAAACTTCTTTTCAGTTTTTAACTGAAGATATTTCCTATTTCACCATAGCCCTCTATGGGCTTCCAAATATCACTTTGCAAATTTTACATGAACAGCCTTCGCGAAAGACTTCTTGAGAGGAAAGCTGTAAATCTGTGAGATGAATTAACAGAACACAAAACAGTTTCTCAGAAAGATTATTCCCAGTTTTTATGGAGGATATTTCCTGTTTCACCATAGCCCTCTATGGATTCCAAATATCACTTTTCAAATTCCACAATAATAGTCTTAGGGAAAGGCTTCTTGACGGGAAAAGTGTAACTCTGTGAAATGAATTAAAAGAACCCAAAGCAGTTTCTCAGGAATCGTATTTTTATTTTTTAACGGAAAATATTTCCTTTTTCACCTTAGCCCTCTATGGGCTTCCAAATATCACCTTGTAAATTCCACAAGAAGACTCTTAGCGAAAGGCTTCTTGAGGAGATAGCTGTAACTCTGTGTAATGCATTAACAGAACACAAAACAGTTTCCAGAAAGCTTCTTTCCAGTCTTTAACGTAAGATAATTTCTTTTTCACCGTAGCCCTCTATCGGCGTCCAAATATCCTTTGCAAATTCCAGAAGAACAGTCTTAGCGAAAGGCTTCTTGAGGTGAAAGCTGTAACCCTGTGAAAAGAAATAACAGAATAAAAAGCAGTTTCTCAGAAAGCTTCTTTTCAGTTATTATCTCAGAATATTTCCTTTTTCACCATAGCCCTCTATGGGCTTCCAAATATCAATTTGCAAATTCCACAAGAACAGTCTTAGTGAACGGCTTCTTGAGGGGAAAGCTGTAACTCTGTGAGATGAACTAAGAGAACACTAAGCAGTTTCTCAGAAAACTTCTTTTCAGTTTTTATCTTAGGATATTTCCTTTTTCACCGTAGCCCTCGAAGGGCTTCCAAATATCACTTTGCAAATTCCAAAAGAACAGTCTTAGAAAAAGGCTTCTGGAGGGGAAAGGTGTAACTCTCTGAGATGAATTAAAAGAACCCAAGGCAGTTTTTCAGAAATCTTGTTTTCATTTTTTAACGGAAAATATTTCCTTTTTCAAAATAGAACTCAATGGGTTTCCTAATATCACTTTGAAAATTCCACAAGAACAGTCTTAGCGAAAGTTTTCTTGAGGAGGAAGCTGTAACTCTGTGAGATGAATTAACAGAACACAAAACAGTTTCCAGAAAGCTTCTTTCCAGTTTTTTCGGAGGATATTTCCTTTTTCACCATCGCCCTCTATGGGCTTCCAAATATCACTTTGCAAATTACACAAGAACAGTCTTAGCGAAAGGCCTCTTTAGGGGAAAGCTGTAACTCTGTGAGATGAATTAACAGAACACAAAGCAGTTTCTCAGAAAGCTTCTTTTTAGATTTTATCTTAGGATATTTCCTTTTTCACCATAGCCCTCAATGGGCTTCCAAATATCACTTTGCAAATTCCACCAAAACAGTCTTATCGAAAGGCTTCTTGACGGAAAAGCTGTAACTCTGTGAGATGAATTAACAGAACTCAAAGCAGTTTCTCAGAAATATTCTTTCCAGTTTTTAACAGAATATATTTACTTTTTCACCATAACCCTCTATGGGCCTCCAAATATCACTTTGCAAATTCCACAAGAACAGTCTTAGCGAAAGGCTTCTTGAGGGGAAAGCTGTAACTCTGTGAGATGAACTAACAGAACGAAAAGCGGTTTCCCAGAAAGTTTCTTTTCTTTTTTTAACTTAGGATATTTCCATTTTCACCATTGCCCTCTAGGGGATTCTAAATATCACTTTGCACATCCCACAAGAACAGTCTTAGTTAAAGGCTTCTTGAGGTGAAAGCTTTAACTCAGTGAGATGTATTAACAAAACACACGGCAGGTTCTCAAAAAACTTCTTTCCAGTTTTTAACAGAAGATATTACCTTTTTCACCATAGCCCTCTAAGGGTTTTGAAATATCACTTTGCAAATTTCACAAGAATAGTGTTAGTGAACGGCTTCTTGAGGGGAAAGCTGAAACTCTGTGAGATGAACAAACATAACAGAAAAAAGGTTCTCAGAGAGCTTCTTTTCGGTTTTTAACGGAAGATATTTCCTTTTTCACCATAGCTCTCTAAGGGCTTCCAAATTTCACTTTGCAAATTCCACAAGAACAGTCTTAGTGAAAGGCTTCTTGAGGGGAAAGCTGTAGCTCTGTGAGATGAATTAACATTACACAAAGCAGTTTCTCAGAAAGTTTTTTTCAGATTTTATCTTAGGATATTTCCTTTTTCACCATAACCCTCTATAGGCTTCCAATATCACTTTGCAAATTCCACAAAAACAGTCTTATCGAAAGGCTTCTTGAGGGAAAAGCTGTAACCCTGTGAGATGAATTAACAGAACCCAAAGCAGTTTCTCAGAAAGATTCTCTTCAGGTTTTATCTTAGGATATTTCCTTTTTCACCGTAGCCCTTTATGGCCTTCCAAATATCACTTTGCAAATTCCACAAGAACACTCTTAGCGAAAGGCTTCTGGAGGGGAAAGCTGTAACTCTTAGATGAATTAACAGAATACAAAGAAGTTTCCCAGAAATCTTCTTTCCAGTTTTTAATGGAAGATATTTCCTTTTTCACCGTAGCCTTCTATGGGCCTCAAAATATCACCTTGCATATTCCACAAGAACAGTCTTAGCGAAAGTCTTCTTGAGGGGAAAGCTGTGACTCTGTGAGATGAATTAACAGAACACAATGCAGTTTCTCAGAAATCTTCTTTCCAGTTTTTAACGGAAGATATTCTTTTTTCACCATAGCCGATTACGGGCTTCCAAATATCACTTTGGAAATTTCACAAGAACAGTCTTAGTGAACTGCTTCTTGAGTGGAAAGTTGTAACTCTGTGAGATGAACTAACAGAACAATAAGCGGTTTCTCAGAAAGCTTCTTTTCTTTTTTTATCTTAGGAGATTTCCATTTTCAACATTGCCCTCTATGGGCTTCCAAATATCACTTGGCAAATTATACAACAACAGCCTTAGTGAAAGGCTTCTTGAGGGGAAAGCTGTAACTCTGTGAGTTGAGTTAACAGAACCCAGAGTAGTTTCTCAGAAAGTTTTTTCCAGTTTTTAACTGAAGATATTTCTTTTTCACCGTTGCCCTCTATGGGCTTCCGAATATCACTTTGCAAATTCCACAAGAACAGTCTCAGCGAAAGGCTTCTTGAGGGGAAAGCACTAACTCTGTGAGATGAATTAACAGAACACAAAGGAATTTCTCAGAAATCTTCTTTCTAGTTTTTAACGGAAGATATTCCTTTTTCACCATAGCCCTTTAAGGGTTTCCAAATATCACTTTGGAAGTTCCACAAGAACAGTCTTAGCGACAGGCTTCTTGAGGGGAATGCTGTAACTCTGTGAGTTGAATTAAGAGAACACGAAGTAGTTTCTCAGAAAGCTTCTTTCCAGTTTTTAACTGAAGATATTTCCTTTTTCACCATAGCCCTCTATGGGCTTCCAATATCACTTTGCAAATTTCAAAAGAACCGTTTTAGCGAAAGGCTTCTTAAGGGGAAAGCTCTAACTCTTTGAGATGAATCAACAGAATACAATGTAGTTTTTCAGAAAGCTTCTTTTCAGTTTCTATCTTAGCCTATTTTCTTTTTCACCATAGCCATCTATGGTCTTCCAAATATCACCTTGCAAATTCCACAAGAACAGTCTTAGCGAAAGGCTTCTGGAGGGGAAATCTGTAATTCGGTGAGATGTATTAACAGAAAACACACCAGTTTCTCAAAAAGTTTATTTCCCCTTTTTAACGGGAGATATTTCCTTTTTCACCATAGCGCTCTATGGGTCTTCAAATATGAATTTGCAAATTGCACAAGAATAGTCTTAGTGAACGGCTTCTTGAGGAAAAAGCTCAAACTCTGTGAGATGAACTAACAGAACACAAAGCAGTTTCCCAAAAAGCTTCTTTTCGGTTTTTAATGGAAGATATTCCCTTTTTCACCATGGCCTTCTATGAGCTCCGAAATTTCACTTTGCAAATTCCACAAGAACAGTCTTAGCGAAAGGCTTCTGCAGGGATAAGCTGTAACTCTGTGAGATGAATTAACATGCACAAAGCAGCTTCTCAGAAAGCTTCTGTTCAGTTTTTTTCTTAGGATATTTCCTTTTTCACCATAGCCTTCTAAGGGCTCCAAATATAACTTTGCAAATTCCACAAGAACAGTCTTAGTGAAAGGCTTCATGAAGGGAAAGCTGTAACTCTGTGAGTTGAATTAAGAGAACACAAAGTAGTTTCTCAGAAATCTTCTTTCCAGTTTTTAACGGAAGATATTTCCTTTTTCACCATAAAACTCTATGGGGTTCCAAATATCACTTTGCAAATTTCACAAGAATAGTCTCAGTGAACGAATTCTTGAGGAGAAAGCTGTAACTCTGTGAGATGAACTAACAGAACACAAAGCAGTTTCTCAGAAAGCTTCTTTTCGGTTTTTATCTTAGGATATTTCCATTTTCATCACAGCCCTTTATGGGCTTCCAAATATCACTTTGCAAATTTCACAAGAATAGTCTCAGTGAAAGAATTCTTGAGGAGAAAGCTGTAACTCTGTGAGATGAACTAACAGAACACAAAGCAGTTTCTCAGAAAGCTTCTTTTCGGTTTTTATCTTAGGATATTTCCATTTTCATCACAGCCCTTTATGGGCTTCCAAATATCACTTTGCAAATTTCACAAGAATAGTCTCAGTGAACGAATTCTTGAGGAGAAAGCTGTAACTCTGTGAGATGAACTAACAGAACACAAAGCAGTTTCTCAGAAAGCTTCTTTTCGGTTTTTATCTTAGGATATTTCCATTTTCATCATAGCCCTTTATGGGCTTCCAAATATCACTTTGCAAATTTCACAAGAATAGTCTCAGTGAACGAATTCTTGAGGAGAAAGCTGTAACTCTGTGAGATGAACTAACAGAACACAAAGCAGTTTCTCAGAGCTTCTTTTCGGTTTTTATCTTAGGATATTTCCATTTTCATCATAGCCCTTTATGGGCTTCCAAATATCACTTTGCAAATTCAACAAGAACAGTCTTATCGAAAGGCTTCTTGAAGGGAAAGCTGTAACTCTGTGAGATGAATTTAAGAACTCAAAGCAGATTCTCAGAAAGCTTATTTCCAGTTTTTAAAGGAAGATATTTCCTTTTTCACCATTGCTCTCTATGGGCTTCCAAATATCACTTTGCAAATTACACAACAACAGCCATAACGAAAGGCTTCTTGAGGGTAAAGCTGTAACTCTGTGAGTTGAATTTTCAGAATACAAAGCAGTTTCTCAGAAAGCTTCTTTTCAGTTTTTATCTCAGGATATTTCGTTTTTCACCATAGCCCTGCATCGGCTTCCAAATATCCCTTTGCAAATTCCACAAGAACAATCATAGCAAAAGGCTTCTGGAGGGCAATGCTGTAACTCGGTGAGATGAATTAACAGAACACAAAGCAGGTTCTGAGAAAGCTTCTTTCTAGTGTTCAACGGAAGATGTTTCCTTTTTCACCATGGCCCTCCATGGGATTCCAAATATCCCTTTGCAAATTCCACAAGAACAGTCTTAGTGAAAGACTTCTTTAGGGGAAACTGTAACTCTGTGAGATGATCTAACAGAACACAAAGCAGTTTCGCAGAAAGCTTCATTTCGGTTTTATCTTAGGATATTTCCATTTTCACTTTAGCCTACTAAGGGCTTCCAAATATCACTTTGCAAATTCCAACAGAACAGTCTTAGCGAAAGGCTTCTTGAGGGGAAAGCTGTAACTCTTTGAGATGAATTAGCAGAACACAAAGAAGTTTCTCAGAAAGCTTCTTTCCAGTTTTTAACGGAAGATATTTCCTTTTTCACCCTAGCCCTCTATGGCCTTCCAAATATCACTTTGCAAATTCCACAAGAAAAGTATTAGAGAAAGGCTTCTTGACGGGAAAGCTGTAACTCTGTGAGATGAATTAACAGAACACAAAGCAGCATCTCAGAAAGCCTCTTACCAGTTTTTTACTGAAGATATTTCCTTTTTCACCATAGCCCTCTATGGGCTTCCAAATATCACTTTGCAAGTTGCACAAGAACACTCTTAGCAGAAAGGTTCTTGAGGGGAAAGCAGTAACGCTGTGAGATGAATTAACAGAACACAAAGCAATTTCTCAGATACCTTATTTTTAGTTTTTTTCATAGGATATTTCCTTTTTCACCATAGCTTTCTATGGGCTTCCAAATATGAATTTGCAAATTCCACACGAACAGTCTTAGCGAATGACTTATTGAGGGGAAAGCTGTAACTGTGTGAGATGAATTAACAGAACACAAAGAAGTTTCTCAGAAAATTTCTTTCCAGTTTTTAACGGAAGATATTTACTTTTACACCATAGCCCTGTATGGGCTTCCAAATATCACTTTGCAATTTCCACAAGAACACTCTTAGTGACGACTTCTTGAGGGGCTCTAAATATCTAGGGGCTTCCAAATATTACTTTGCAAAATCCACAAGAACAGCCTTAGTGAACGGTTTCTTGAGGTGAATGCTGTAAGTCTGTGAGATGAATTCAGAGAACACAAAGCAGTTTCTCAGAAATTTTCTTTTCGGTTTTTTTCTTAGGATATTTTCTTTTTAACCATAGATCTCTACGATTTTCCAAATATCTTTTTCCAAATTCCACAAAAACAGCTTTACCGAAAGTTTTCTTGAGGGGAAAGCCGTAATTCTGTGAGATGAATTAACAGAACACAAAGCAATTTCTCAGAAAGCTTCTTTCCAGTTTTTATCTGAAGATATTTCCTTTACACCATAGTCCTCTATGGGCTTCCAAATATCACTTTGCAAAATCCACAAGAACAGTCTTAGTGAACGGTTTCTTGAGGGGAAAGCTGTAATTCTATAAGATGAATTAACAGAACACAAAGTCGTTTCTCAGAAAGCTTCTTTTCAGTTCTTATCTTAGGAAATTTCTTTTTCACCACAGCCCTCTATGGGCTTCCAAATATCACTTTGCAAATTCCACAAGAACAGTCTTAGCGTAATGCTTCTTGAGGGGAAAGCTGTAACACTGTCACCTGAAATAACAGAACACAAAGCAGTTTCTCAGAAAACTTCTTTCCAGTTTATAACTGAAGATATTTCCTTTTTCACCATAGCCCCCTATGGGTTTCCAAATATCACTTTGAAAATTCCACAAGAACGGTCTTAGTGAATGGTTTCTGGAGGGCAAAGCTGTAACTCTGTCAGATGAATTAACGGAACACAAAGCAGTTTCTCAAGAAGCTTCTTTCTAGTTTTCATCTGAGGACATTTCCTTTTTCACCATAGCCCTCTATGGGTTTCCAAATATCACTTTGCAAATTCCACAAGAACAGTCTTAGCGAAAGGCTTCTTGAGGGGAAAGCTGTAACTCTGTGAGATGAATTAACAGAAAACAAAGCAGTTTCTCAGAAAGCTTCTTTCCAGTTTTTAACGGAGGATATTTCCTTTCTCACCATAGTCCTCTATGGGCTTCCAAGTATCACTTTGCAAATCCCACAAGAACAGTCTTAGCGAAAGGTTTCTTGAGGGAAAAGCTGTAACTCTGTGAGATGAATTAACAGAACACAAAGTTTCTCAGAAAGTTTCTTTCCAGTTATTAACAGAGGATATTTCCTTTTTCACCATAGCCCTCTATGGGCTTCTAAATATCACGCTCTAAATTGCACAAGAACAGTCTTAGTGAAAGGCTTCTTGAGAGGAAAGCTGTAACTCTGTGAGATGAATTAAGAGAACACAAAGCAGTTTTTCAGAAAGCTTATTTTCAGTTTTTATCTTATGCTATTTCCTTTTTCACCATAGATCTCTGTAGGCTTCTAAATATCACTTCCCAAATTCGACAGGAACTGTCTTAGGGAAAGGCTTCGTTAGAGGAAAGCTGTAACTTTGTGAGATGAATTAACAGAACACAACGCAGTGTCTCAGAAAGCCTCTTTCCCGTTTTAAACCGAAGATATTTCCTTTTCACCATAGCTCTCTATGGCCTTCGAAATGTCACTTTGGAAATTCCACAAGAACAGTCTTAGCGAAAGGCTTCTTGAGAGGAAAGCTGTAAGTCTGTGAGATGAATTCACAGAACACAAAGAAGTTTCTCAGAAAGCTTCTTTCAAATTTTTAACTGTAGATATTTCTTTTTTACTGTAGCCCTCTAGGGGCTTCCAAATATCACTTTGCAAATTCCACAAGAACAGTCTTACCGAGAGGCTTCTTGAGGGGGGAGCTGTAACTCAGTGCGATGCATTAGCAGAACACAAAGCAGTTTCTCAAAAAGCTTCTTTCCAGTTTTTAACTGAAGAGATTTCCTTTTTCACCCTAGCCCTCTATGGGCTTCCAAATATCATTTTGAAAATTACACAAGAACAGTCTTAGCGAAAGTCTTCTTGAGGGGAAAGCTGTAACTCTGTTAGATGAATTAACACAACACAAAGCAGTTTCTCAAAAGGCTTCTTTTCAGCTTTTATCTTAGCATACTTCCTTTTTCACCACAGCTCTCTATGGGCTTCCAAATATCACTTTTTAAATTCCACAAGAACTCCCTTAGCGAAAGGCTTCTTGAGGGGAAAGCTGTAACTCTGTGAGATGAATTAACAGAACACAAAGCAGTATCTCAAAAGGCTTCTTTTCACTTTTTATATTAGGATATTTCCTTTTTCACCACAGCTCTCTATGATCTTCCAAGTAGCACATTTTAAATTCCACAAGAACTCCCTTAGCGAAAGGCTTCTTGAGGGGAGAGCTGTAACTCTGTGAGATGAATTAACAGAACACAAAGCAGTTTCTCAAAACGCTTCTTTCCAGTTTTAAACTGAATATATTTCCTTTCTCACCATCCCCTCCATGGGCTTCCAAATATCACTTTGCAAATTCCACAAGAACAGTCTTAGCGAAAGGTTTCTCCAGGGAAAAGCTGTAACTCTTTGAGATGAATTAACAGAACACAAAACAGTTTCTCAGAGATCTTCTTTCCAGTTTTTACCTGAAGACATTACCTTTTTCACCATAGCCCTCTATAGGCTTCCAAATATCACTTTGAAAATTCCACAAGAACATACTTAGCGAAAGGCTACTTGAGGGGAAAGCTGTAACTCTGTGAGATGAATTAACAGAACTCAAAGCAGTTTCTCAGAAATCTTCTTTCCAGTTTCTAACAGAATATATTTACTTTTTCACCATAACCCTCTATGGGCCTCCAAATATCACTTTGCAAATTCCACAAGAACAGTCTTAGCGAAGGGCTTCTTGAGGGGAAAGCTGTAACTCTGTGAGATTAATTACAGAACACAAAGCAGTTTCTCAGAAAACTTCTTTCCACTTTTTAAATGAAGATAATTTGTTTTTCACAGTAGCTCTCTAGAGGCTTCCGAATATCACTTTGCAAATTAAACAAGAACAGTCTTAGCGAAAGGCTTCTTGACGGGAAAACTAACTCTGTGAAATGAATTAGCAGAACACAAAGCAGTTTCTCAGAAAGATTCTTTCCAGTTTTTAACGGAAGATATTTCCTTCTTCACCATAGCCCTCTATGGTCTTCCAGATATCGCTTTGCAAATTCCACAAGAACAGTCTTAGCGAAAGGCTTCTTGAGCGGTAAGCTGTAACTCTGTGAGATGAATTAACAGAACACAAAGCAGTTTCTCAGAAAGCTTCTTTTCAGTTTTTATCTTAGGATATTTCCTTTTCCAGCATAGAGCTCTAGGGCTTCCAAATAGCACTTTGCAAGTTCCACAAGAACAGTCTTAGCGAAAGGGTCTTTTAGGAGAAAGCTGTAAATCTGTGAGATGAATTATCAGAACACAAAGCAGTTTCTCAGAATGCTTCTATCCAGTTCTTAACGGAAGATATGTCGTTTTTCACCATAGCCCTCTATGGGCTTCCAAATATCACTTTACAAATTACACAAGAACAGTCTTAGCCAAAGACTTCATGAGGGGAAAGCTGTAATTCTGTGAGATGAATTAGCAGAACACAAAGCAGTTTCTCAGAATGCTTCTTTCCAGTTTTTAACGGAAGATATTCCCTTTTTCACCATAGCCCTCTAGGGGTTCTACATCTCAAATTCCAAATTCCACATGAACAGTCTTAGCGAAAGGCTTCTTGAGGGGAAAGCTGTAACTCTGTGAGATCAATTAATAGAACACAAAGCAGTTTCTCAGAATGCTTCTTTAAACTTTTTAACTGAACATATTTCCTTTTTCACCATAGCCCTCTATGGACTTCGAAATATCACTTTGCTAATTTCTCAAGAACAGTCTTAACCAAAGGCTTCTTGAGTGGAAAGCTGTAACTCTGTGAGATGAATTAACGGAACACAACGCTGTTTCTCTGAAATCTACTTTCCAGTTTTTAACTGAAGATATTCACTTTTTCACCATAGCCCTCCATGGGCTTCCAAATATCACTTTACAAATTCCACAAGAACAGTCTTAGGGAAAGGCTTCTTGAGGGGAAAGCTGTAACTGTGTGAATTGAATTAACAGTACACAAAGCAGTTTCGCAGAAAGCTTCTTTCCAGTTTTTAACGGAAAATGTTTCCTTTTTAACCGTAGCCCTCTATGGGCTTCCAAATATCACTTTGCAAATTCCACAAGAACAGCCTTAGCAAAAGGCTTCTTGAGGGGAAAGCTGTAACTCTGTGAGGTGAATTAACAGAACACAAAGCAATATCTCAGAAAGCTTCTTTCCAGTTTTTAACGGAAGATATTTCCTTTTTCACATTAGCCCTCTCTATGCTTCCAAATATCACTTTGCAAATTTCACAAGAACAGGCTTAAAAAAAGGCTTCTTGAGGGGAAACTTGTAACTCTGTGAAATGAATTAATAGAACACAAAGCAGTTTCTCAGAAAGCTTCTTTCCAGTTTTCATCTTAGGATATTTCCTTTTTCACCATGGACATCTATGGGCTTCCCAATATCACTTTGCAAATTCCACAAGAACAGTCTTAACTAAAGGCTTCTTGAGGGGAAAGCTGTAACTCTGTGAGATGAATTAACAGAGCACAAAATAGTTTTTCAGAAAGCTTCTTTTCAGTTTTTGTCTTAGGATTTTTCCTTTTTCACCATAGCCCTCTATGGGATACTAAGTGTCACTTTCCAATTTCCACAAAAACAGTCTTAGCAAAAGTCTTCTTGAGGGGAAAGCTGTAACTCTGTGAGATGAACTAACAGAATACAAAGCAGTTTCTCAGAAAGCTTCTTTAAAGTTTTTAAGGGAAGATATTTCCTTTTCCCCATAGCCCTTTAAGGGCTTCCAAATAACACTTTGAAAATTCCTCCAGAACTGTCTTATCGAAAGGCTTCTTGAGGAGAAAGTTGTTACTCTGTGAGATGAATTAGCAGAACACAACGCAGTTTCTCAGAAAGCTT
This sequence comes from Chlorocebus sabaeus, assembly GCF_047675955.1. Lineage (NCBI taxonomy): Eukaryota > Metazoa > Chordata > Mammalia > Primates > Cercopithecidae > Chlorocebus > Chlorocebus sabaeus. The sequence goes on from NW_027327520.1 coordinate 358,159, forward strand.
CTTTCAAGTTTTTAACTGAAGATATTTCCTTTTTCACCATAGCCCTCTATGGGCCTCCAAATATCACCTTGCAAATTCCACAAGAACAGTCTTAGCAAAAGGCTTCTTGAGGGGAAAGCTGTAACGCTGTCAGATGAATTAACGGAACACAACGCTGTTTCTCTGAAAGCTACTTTCCAGTTTTTAACTGAAGATATTCCCTTTTTCACCATAGCCCTCTATGGGCTTCCAAATATCACTTTGCAAATTCCACAAGAACAGTCTTAGGGAAAGGCTTCTTGAGGGGAAAGCTGTATCTGTGTGAGATGAATTAACAGAACACAAACCAGTTTCTCAGAAATATTCTTTCCAATTTTTAAGGGAAGATATTTCCTTTTTCACCATAGCACTCTATGGGCTTCCAAATATCACTTTGCAAATTCCACAAGAACAGTCTTAGCGAAAGGCTTCCGTAGGGTAAAGCTCTAAATCTGTGACATGAATTAACAGAGCACAAAGTAGTTTGTAAGAAAGATTCTTTTCAGTTTCTGTCTTAGGATATTTCTTTTTTCACCATAGCCCTCTATGGGCTTCTAAGTATCCTTTTCCAATTTCCACAAAAAGTGTCTTAAGGAAAGACTTTTTGAGGGGAAAGGTGTAACTCTGTGAGTTGAATTAAGAGAAGACACAATTAGTTTCTCAGAATGCCTCTTTCTAGTTTTTAACGGAAGATATTTCCTTTTTCACCATAATCCTCTATGGGCTTCCAAATATCACTTTGCAAATTCCACAAGAACAGTCTTATTGAATGGCTTCTGGAGCGGAAGGTTGTAACTCTATGAGATGAATTAACAGAACACAAAGCAGTTTCTCAGAAAGCTTCTTTTCAGTTTTTATCTTAGGATATTTCCTTTATCACGGTAGACCTCTATGGTCTTTCAAATATCACTTTGCAATTTCCACAAGAACATTCTTAGCGAAAGGCTTCTTGAGGGGAAAGCTGTAACTCTTTGAGATGAATTAACAGAAAACAAAGCAGTTTCTCAGAAAGCTACTTTTCATTTTTTATCTTAGGATATTTCCTTTTTCACCATAGCCCTCTGTGGGCTTCCAAATATTATTTGAAATTTTCAAAAAAACAGTCTTAGTGAACGGTTTCTTGAGAAGAAAGCTGTAACTCTGTGAGATGTATTAACAGAACACAAAGCAGTTTCTCAGAAACCTTCTTTCCACTTTTTAAGGGAAGATATTTCATTTTCACCGTAACCCTCTATGGGCTTCCAAGTATCACTTTGCGAATTCCACAAGAACAGTCTAAGCGAAATGCTTCTTGAGGGGAAAGCTGTAACTCTGTGAGATGAATTATCACAACAAAAAGCATTTTCTCAGAAAGCTTCTTTCCAGTTTTTAACAGAAGATATTTCCTTTTTCACCATAGCCCCCTATGGGCTTCCAAATCCCACTTTGCAAATTCCACAAGAACAGTCTTAGCGAATGGCTTCTTGTGGGGAAAGCTGTAACTGTGTGAGATGAATTAACAGAACAAAGAGCAGTTTCTCAAAAAGCGTCTTTTCAGTTTTTAACTGAAGATATTTCCTTTTTCACCCTAGCCCTCTATGGGCTTCCAAATATCACTTTGCAAATTCCACAAGAAAAGTATTAGAGAAAGGCTTCTTGACGGGAAAGCTGTAACTCTGTGAGATGAATTAACAGAACACAAAGCAGCATCTCAGAAAGCCTCTTACCAGTTTTTTACTGAAGATATTTCCTTTTTCACCATAGCCCTCTATGGGCTTCCAAATATCACTTTGCAAGTTGCACAAGAACACTCTTAGCAGAAAGGTTCTTGAGGGGAAAGCAGTAATGCTGTGAGATGAATTAACAGAACACAAAGCAATTTCTCAGATACCTTATTTTTAGTTTTTTTCATAGGATATTTCCTTTTTCACCATAGCTCTCTATGGGCTTCCAAATATGACTTTGCAAATTCCACACGAACAGTCTTAGCGAATGACTTATTGAGGGGAAAGCTGTAACTGTGTGAGATGAATTAACAGAACACAAAGAAGTTTCTCAGAAAATTTCTTTCCAGTTTTTAACGGAAGATATTTACTTTTACACCATAGCCCTGTATGGGCTTCCAAATATCACTTTGCAATTTCCACAAGAACACTCTTAGTGACGACTTCTTGAGGGGCTCTAAATATCTAGGGGCTTCCAAATATTACTTTGCAAAATCCACAAGAACAGCCTTAGTGAACGGTTTCTTGAGGTGAATGCTGTAAGTCTGTGAGATGAATTCAGAGAACACAAAGCAGTTTCTCAGAAATTTTCTTTTCAGTTTTTTTCTTAGGATATTTTCTTTTTAACCATAGATCTCTACGATTTTCCAAATATCTTTTTCCAAATTCCACAAAAACAGCTTTACCGAAAGTTTTCTTGAGGGGAAAGCCGTAATTCTGTGAGATGAATTAACAGAACACAAAGCAATTTCTCAGAAAGCTTCTTTCCAGTTTTTATCTGAAGATATTTCCTTTACACCATAGTCCTCTATGGGCTTCCAAATATCACTTTGCAAAATCCACAAGAACAGTCTTAGTGAACGGTTTCTTGAGGGGAAAGCTGTAATTCTATAAGATGAATTAACAGAACACAAAGTCGTTTCTCAGAAAGCTTCTTTTCAGTTCTTATCTTAGGAAATTTCTTTTTCACCACAGCCCTCTATGGGCTTCCAAATATCACTTTGCAAATTCCACAAGAACAGTCTTAGCGTAATGCTTCTTGAGGGGAAAGCTGTAACACTGTCACCTGAAATAACAGAACACAAAGCAGTTTCTCAGAAAACTTCTTTCCAGTTTATAACTGAAGATATTTCCTTTTTCACCATAGCCCCCTATGGGTTTCCAAATATCACTTTGAAAATTCCACAAGAACGGTCTTAGTGAACGGTTTCTGGAGGGCAAAGCTGTAACTCTGTCAGATGAATTAACGGAACACAAAGCAGTTTCTCAAGAAGCTTCTTTCTAGTTTTCATCTGAGGACATTTCCTTTTTCACCATAGCCCTCTATGGGCTTCCAAATATCACTTTGCAAATTCCACAAGAACAGTCTTAGCGAAAGGCTTCTTGAGGGGAAAGCTGTAACTCTGTGAGATGAATTAACAGAAAACAAAGCAGTTTCTCAGAAAGCTTCTTTCCAGTTTTTAACGGAGGATATTTCCTTTCTCACCATAGTCCTCTATGGGCTTCCAAGTATCACTTTGCAAATCCCACAAGAACAGTCTTAGCGAAAGGTTTCTTGAGGGAAAAGCTGTAACTCTGTGAGATGAATTAACAGAACACAAAGTTTCTCAGAAAGTTTCTTTCCAGTTATTAACAGAGGATATTTCCTTTTTCACCATAGCCCTCTATGGGCTTCTAAATATCACGCTCTAAATTGCACAAGAACAGTCTTAGTGAAAGGCTTCTTGAGAGGAAAGCTGTAACTCTGTGAGATGAATTAAGAGAACACAAAGCAGTTTTTCAGAAAGCTTATTTTCAGTTTTTATCTTATGCTATTTCCTTTTTCACCATAGATCTCTGTAGGCTTCTAAATATCACTTCCCAAATTCGACAGGAACTGTCTTAGGGAAAGGCTTCGTTAGAGGAAAGCTGTAACTTTGTGAGATGAATTAACAGAACACAACGCAGTGTCTCAGAAAGCCTCTTTCCCGTTTTAAACCGAAGATATTTCCTTTTCACCATAGCTCTCTATGGCCTTCGAAATGTCACTTTGGAAATTCCACAAGAACAGTCTTAGCGAAAGGCTTCTTGAGAGGAAAGCTGTAAGTCTGTGAGATGAATTCACAGAACACAAAGAAGTTTCTCAGAAAGCTTCTTTCAAATTTTTAACTGTAGATATTTCTTTTTTACTGTAGCCCTCTAGGGGCTTCCAAATATCACTTTGCAAATTCCACAAGAACAGTCTTACCGAGAGGCTTCTTGAGGGGGGAGCTGTAACTCAGTGCGATGCATTAGCAGAACACAAAGCAGTTTCTCAAAAAGCTTCTTTCCAGTTTTTAACTGAAGAGATTTCCTTTTTCACCCTAGCCCTCTATGGGCTTCCAAATATCATTTTGAAAATTACACAAGAACAGTCTTAGCGAAAGTCTTCTTGAGGGGAAAGCTGTAACTCTGTTAGATGAATTAACACAACACAAAGCAGTTTCTCAAAAGGCTTCTTTTCAGCTTTTATCTTAGCATACTTCCTTTTTCACCACAGCTCTCTATGGGCTTCCAAATATCACTTTTTAAATTCCACAAGAACTCCCTTAGCGAAAGGCTTCTTGAGGGGAAAGCTGTAACTCTGTGAGATGAATTAACAGAACACAAAGCAGTATCTCAAAAGGCTTCTTTTCACTTTTTATATTAGGATATTTCCTTTTTCACCACAGCTCTCTATGATCTTCCAAGTAGCACATTTTAAATTCCACAAGAACTCCCTTAGCGAAAGGCTTCTTGAGGGGAGAGCTGTAACTCTGTGAGATGAATTAACAGAACACAAAGCAGTTTCTCAAAACGCTTCTTTCCAGTTTTAAACTGAATATATTTCCTTTCTCACCATCCCCTCCATGGGCTTCCAAATATCACTTTGCAAATTCCACAAGAACAGTCTTAGCGAAAGGTTTCTCCAGGGAAAAGCTGTAACTCTTTGAGATGAATTAACAGAACACAAAACAGTTTCTCAGAGATCTTCTTTCCAGTTTTTACCTGAAGACATTACCTTTTTCACCATAGCCCTCTATAGGCTTCCAAATATCACTTTGAAAATTCCACAAGAACATACTTAGCGAAAGGCTACTTGAGGGGAAAGCTGTAACTCTGTGAGATGAATTAACAGAACTCAAAGCAGTTTCTCAGAAATCTTCTTTCCAGTTTCTAACAGAATATATTTACTTTTTCACCATAACCCTCTATGGGCCTCCAAATATCACTTTGCAAATTCCACAAGAACAGTCTTAGCGAAGGGCTTCTTGAGGGGAAAGCTGTAACTCTGTGAGATTAATTACAGAACACAAAGCAGTTTCTCAGAAAACTTCTTTCCACTTTTTAAATGAAGATAATTTGTTTTTCACAGTAGCTCTCTAGAGGCTTCCGAATATCACTTTGCAAATTAAACAAGAACAGTCTTAGCGAAAGGCTTCTTGACGGGAAAACTAACTCTGTGAAATGAATTAGCAGAACACAAAGCAGTTTCTCAGAAAGATTCTTTCCAGTTTTTAACGGAAGATATTTCCTTCTTCACCATAGCCCTCTATGGTCTTCCAGATATCGCTTTGCAAATTCCACAAGAACAGTCTTAGCGAAAGGCTTCTTGAGCGGTAAGCTGTAACTCTGTGAGATGAATTAACAGAACACAAAGCAGTTTCTCAGAAAGCTTCTTTTCAGTTTTTATCTTAGGATATTTCCTTTTCCAGCATAGAGCTCTAGGGCTTCCAAATAGCACTTTGCAAGTTCCACAAGAACAGTCTTAGCGAAAGGGTCTTTTAGGAGAAAGCTGTAAATCTGTGAGATGAATTATCAGAACACAAAGCAGTTTCTCAGAATGCTTCTATCCAGTTCTTAACGGAAGATATGTCGTTTTTCACCATAGCCCTCTATGGGCTTCCAAATATCACTTTACAAATTACACAAGAACAGTCTTAGCCAAAGACTTCATGAGGGGAAAGCTGTAATTCTGTGAGATGAATTAGCAGAACACAAAGCAGTTTCTCAGAATGCTTCTTTCCAGTTTTTAACGGAAGATATTCCCTTTTTCACCATAGCCCTCTAGGGGTTCTACATCTCAAATTCCAAATTCCACATGAACAGTCTTAGCGAAAGGCTTCTTGAGGGGAAAGCTGTAACTCTGTGAGATCAATTAATAGAACACAAAGCAGTTTCTCAGAATGCTTCTTTAAACTTTTTAACTGAACATATTTCCTTTTTCACCATAGCCCTCTATGGACTTCGAAATATCACTTTGCTAATTTCTCAAGAACAGTCTTAACCAAAGGCTTCTTGAGTGGAAAGCTGTAACTCTGTGAGATGAATTAACGGAACACAACGCTGTTTCTCTGAAATCTACTTTCCAGTTTTTAACTGAAGATATTCACTTTTTCACCATAGCCCTCCATGGGCTTCCAAATATCACTTTACAAATTCCACAAGAACAGTCTTAGGGAAAGGCTTCTTGAGGGGAAAGCTGTAACTGTGTGAATTGAATTAACAGTACACAAAGCAGTTTCGCAGAAAGCTTCTTTCCAGTTTTTAACGGAAAATGTTTCCTTTTTAACCGTAGCCCTCTATGGGCTTCCAAATATCACTTTGCAAATTCCACAAGAACAGCCTTAGCAAAAGGCTTCTTGAGGGGAAAGCTGTAACTCTGTGAGGTGAATTAACAGAACACAAAGCAATATCTCAGAAAGCTTCTTTCCAGTTTTTAACGGAAGATATTTCCTTTTTCACATTAGCCCTCTCTATGCTTCCAAATATCACTTTGCAAATTTCACAAGAACAGGCTTAAAAAAAGGCTTCTTGAGGGGAAACTTGTAACTCTGTGAAATGAATTAATAGAACACAAAGCAGTTTCTCAGAAAGCTTCTTTCCAGTTTTCATCTTAGGATATTTCCTTTTTCACCATGGACATCTATGGGCTTCCCAATATCACTTTGCAAATTCCACAAGAACAGTCTTAACTAAAGGCTTCTTGAGGGGAAAGCTGTAACTCTGTGAGATGAATTAACAGAGCACAAAATAGTTTTTCAGAAAGCTTCTTTTCAGTTTTTGTCTTAGGATTTTTCCTTTTTCACCATAGCCCTCTATGGGATACTAAGTGTCACTTTCCAATTTCCACAAAAACAGTCTTAGCAAAAGTCTTCTTGAGGGGAAAGCTGTAACTCTGTGAGATGAACTAACAGAATACAAAGCAGTTTCTCAGAAAGCTTCTTTAAAGTTTTTAAGGGAAGATATTTCCTTTTCCCCATAGCCCTTTAAGGGCTTCCAAATAACACTTTGAAAATTCCTCCAGAACTGTCTTATCGAAAGGCTTCTTGAGGAGAAAGTTGTTACTCTGTGAGATGAATTAGCAGAACACAACGCAGTTTCTCAGAAAGCTTCTTTCAAGTTTTTAACTGAAGATATTTCCTTTTTCACCATAGCCCTCTATGGGCCTCCAAATATCACCTTGCAAATTCCACAAGAACAGTCTTAGCAAAAGGCTTCTTGAGGGGAAAGCTGTAACGCTGTCAGATGAATTAACGGAACACAACGCTGTTTCTCTGAAAGCTACTTTCCAGTTTTTAACTGAAGATATTCCCTTTTTCACCATAGCCCTCTATGGGCTTCCAAATATCACTTTGCAAATTCCACAAGAACAGTCTTAGGGAAAGGCTTCTTGAGGGGAAAGCTGTATCTGTGTGAGATGAATTAACAGAACACAAACCAGTTTCTCAGAAATATTCTTTCCAATTTTTAAGGGAAGATATTTCCTTTTTCACCATAGCACTCTATGGGCTTCCAAATATCACTTTGCAAATTCCACAAGAACAGTCTTAGCGAAAGGCTTCCGTAGGGTAAAGCTCTAAATCTGTGACATGAATTAACAGAGCACAAAGTAGTTTGTAAGAAAGATTCTTTTCAGTTTCTGTCTTAGGATAGTTCTTTTTTCACCATAGCCCTCTATGGGCTTCTAAGTATCCTTTTCCAATTTCCACAAAAAGTGTCTTAAGGAAAGACTTTTTGAGGGGAAAGGTGTAACTCTGTGAGTTGAATTAAGAGAAGACACAATTAGTTTCTCAGAATGCCTCTTTCTAGTTTTTAACGGAAGATATTTCCTTTTTCACCATAATCCTCTATGGGCTTCCAAATATCACTTTGCAAATTCCACAAGAACAGTCTTATTGAATGGCTTCTGGAGCGGAAGGTTGTAACTCTATGAGATGAATTAACAGAACACAAAGCAGTTTCTCAGAAAGCTTCTTTTCAGTTTTTATCTTAGGATATTTCCTTTATCACGGTAGACCTCTATGGTCTTTCAAATATCACTTTGCAATTTCCACAAGAACATTCTTAGCGAAAGGCTTCTTGAGGGGAAAGCTGTAACTCTTTGAGATGAATTAACAGAAAACAAAGCAGTTTCTCAGAAAGCTACTTTTCATTTTTTATCTTAGGATATTTCCTTTTTCACCATAGCCCTCTGTGGGCTTCCAAATATTATTTGAAATTTTCAAAAAAACAGTCTTAGTGAACGGTTTCTTGAGAAGAAAGCTGTAACTCTGTGAGATGTATTAACAGAACACAAAGCAGTTTCTCAGAAACCTTCTTTCCACTTTTTAAGGGAAGATATTTCATTTTCACCGTAACCCTCTATGGGCTTCCAAGTATCACTTTGCGAATTCCACAAGAACAGTCTAAGCGAAATGCTTCTTGAGGGGAAAGCTGTAACTCTGTGAGATGAATTATCACAACAAAAAGCATTTTCTCAGAAAGCTTCTTTCCAGTTTTTAACAGAAGATATTTCCTTTTTCACCATAGCCCCCTATGGGCTTCCAAATCCCACTTTGCAAATTCCACAAGAACAGTCTTAGCGAATGGCTTCTTGTGGGGAAAGCTGTAACTGTGTGAGATGAATTAACAGAACAAAGAGCAGTTTCTCAAAAAGCGTCTTTTCAGTTTTTAACTGAAGATATTTCCTTTTTCACCCTAGCCCTCTATGGGCTTCCAAATATCACTTTGCAAATTCCACAAGAAAAGTATTAGAGAAAGGCTTCTTGACGGGAAAGCTGTAACTCTGTGAGATGAATTAACAGAACACAAAGCAGCATCTCAGAAAGCCTCTTACCAGTTTTTTACTGAAGATATTTCCTTTTTCACCATAGCCCTCTATGGGCTTCCAAATATCACTTTGCAAGTTGCACAAGAACACTCTTAGCAGAAAGGTTCTTGAGGGGAAAGCAGTAATGCTGTGAGATGAATTAACAGAACACAAAGCAATTTCTCAGATACCTTATTTTTAGTTTTTTTCATAGGATATTTCCTTTTTCACCATAGCTCTCTATGGGCTTCCAAATATGACTTTGCAAATTCCACACGAACAGTCTTAGCGAATGACTTATTGAGGGGAAAGCTGTAACTGTGTGAGATGAATTAACAGAACACAAAGAAGTTTCTCAGAAAATTTCTTTCCAGTTTTTAACGGAAGATATTTACTTTTACACCATAGCCCTGTATGGGCTTCCAAATATCACTTTGCAATTTCCACAAGAACACTCTTAGTGACGACTTCTTGAGGGGCTCTAAATATCTAGGGGCTTCCAAATATTACTTTGCAAAATCCACAAGAACAGCCTTAGTGAACGGTTTCTTGAGGTGAATGCTGTAAGTCTGTGAGATGAATTCAGAGAACACAAAGCAGTTTCTCAGAAATTTTCTTTTCAGTTTTTTTCTTAGGATATTTTCTTTTTAACCATAGATCTCTACGATTTTCCAAATATCTTTTTCCAAATTCCACAAAAACAGCTTTACCGAAAGTTTTCTTGAGGGGAAAGCCGTAATTCTGTGAGATGAATTAACAGAACACAAAGCAATTTCTCAGAAAGCTTCTTTCCAGTTTTTATCTGAAGATATTTCCTTTACACCATAGTCCTCTATGGGCTTCCAAATATCACTTTGCAAAATCCACAAGAACAGTCTTAGTGAACGGTTTCTTGAGGGGAAAGCTGTAATTCTATAAGATGAATTAACAGAACACAAAGTCGTTTCTCAGAAAGCTTCTTTTCAGTTCTTATCTTAGGAAATTTCTTTTTCACCACAGCCCTCTATGGGCTTCCAAATATCACTTTGCAAATTCCACAAGAACAGTCTTAGCGTAATGCTTCTTGAGGGGAAAGCTGTAACACTGTCACCTGAAATAACAGAACACAAAGCAGTTTCTCAGAAAACTTCTTTCCAGTTTATAACTGAAGATATTTCCTTTTTCACCATAGCCCCCTATGGGTTTCCAAATATCACTTTGAAAATTCCACAAGAACGGTCTTAGTGAACGGTTTCTGGAGGGCAAAGCTGTAACTCTGTCAGATGAATTAACGGAACACAAAGCAGTTTCTCAAGAAGCTTCTTTCTAGTTTTCATCTGAGGACATTTCCTTTTTCACCATAGCCCTCTATGGGCTTCCAAATATCACTTTGCAAATTCCACAAGAACAGTCTTAGCGAAAGGCTTCTTGAGGGGAAAGCTGTAACTCTGTGAGATGAATTAACAGAAAACAAAGCAGTTTCTCAGAAAGCTTCTTTCCAGTTTTTAACGGAGGATATTTCCTTTCTCACCATAGTCCTCTATGGGCTTCCAAGTATCACTTTGCAAATCCCACAAGAACAGTCTTAGCGAAAGGTTTCTTGAGGGAAAAGCTGTAACTCTGTGAGATGAATTAACAGAACACAAAGTTTCTCAGAAAGTTTCTTTCCAGTTATTAACAGAGGATATTTCCTTTTTCACCATAGCCCTCTATGGGCTTCTAAATATCACGCTCTAAATTGCACAAGAACAGTCTTAGTGAAAGGCTTCTTGAGAGGAAAGCTGTAACTCTGTGAGATGAATTAAGAGAACACAAAGCAGTTTTTCAGAAAGCTTATTTTCAGTTTTTATCTTATGCTATTTCCTTTTTCACCATAGATCTCTGTAGGCTTCTAAATATCACTTCCCAAATTCGACAGGAACTGTCTTAGGGAAAGGCTTCGTTAGAGGAAAGCTGTAACTTTGTGAGATGAATTAACAGAACACAACGCAGTGTCTCAGAAAGCCTCTTTCCCGTTTTAAACCGAAGATATTTCCTTTTCACCATAGCTCTCTATGGCCTTCGAAATGTCACTTTGGAAATTCCACAAGAACAGTCTTAGCGAAAGGCTTCTTGAGAGGAAAGCTGTAAGTCTGTGAGATGAATTCACAGAACACAAAGAAGTTTCTCAGAAAGCTTCTTTCAAATTTTTAACTGTAGATATTTCTTTTTTACTGTAGCCCTCTAGGGGCTTCCAAATATCACTTTGCAAATTCCACAAGAACAGTCTTACCGAGAGGCTTCTTGAGGGGGGAGCTGTAACTCAGTGCGATGCATTAGCAGAACACAAAGCAGTTTCTCAAAAAGCTTCTTTCCAGTTTTTAACTGAAGAGATTTCCTTTTTCACCCTAGCCCTCTATGGGCTTCCAAATATCATTTTGAAAATTACACAAGAACAGTCTTAGCGAAAGTCTTCTTGAGGGGAAAGCTGTAACTCTGTTAGATGAATTAACACAACACAAAGCAGTTTCTCAAAAGGCTTCTTTTCAGCTTTTATCTTAGCATACTTCCTTTTTCACCACAGCTCTCTATGGGCTTCCAAATATCACTTTTTAAATTCCACAAGAACTCCCTTAGCGAAAGGCTTCTTGAGGGGAAAGCTGTAACTCTGTGAGATGAATTAACAGAACACAAAGCAGTATCTCAAAAGGCTTCTTTTCACTTTTTATATTAGGATATTTCCTTTTTCACCACAGCTCTCTATGATCTTCCAAGTAGCACATTTTAAATTCCACAAGAACTCCCTTAGCGAAAGGCTTCTTGAGGGGAGAGCTGTAACTCTGTGAGATGAATTAACAGAACACAAAGCAGTTTCTCAAAACGCTTCTTTCCAGTTTTAAACTGAATATATTTCCTTTCTCACCATCCCCTCCATGGGCTTCCAAATATCACTTTGCAAATTCCACAAGAACAGTCTTAGCGAAAGGTTTCTCCAGGGAAAAGCTGTAACTCTTTGAGATGAATTAACAGAACACAAAACAGTTTCTCAGAGATCTTCTTTCCAGTTTTTACCTGAAGACATTACCTTTTTCACCATAGCCCTCTATAGGCTTCCAAATATCACTTTGAAAATTCCACAAGAACATACTTAGCGAAAGGCTACTTGAGGGGAAAGCTGTAACTCTGTGAGATGAATTAACAGAACTCAAAGCAGTTTCTCAGAAATCTTCTTTCCAGTTTCTAACAGAATATATTTACTTTTTCACCATAACCCTCTATGGGCCTCCAAATATCACTTTGCAAATTCCACAAGAACAGTCTTAGCGAAGGGCTTCTTGAGGGGAAAGCTGTAACTCTGTGAGATTAATTACAGAACACAAAGCAGTTTCTCAGAAAACTTCTTTCCACTTTTTAAATGAAGATAATTTGTTTTTCACAGTAGCTCTCTAGAGGCTTCCGAATATCACTTTGCAAATTAAACAAGAACAGTCTTAGCGAAAGGCTTCTTGACGGGAAAACTAACTCTGTGAAATGAATTAGCAGAACACAAAGCAGTTTCTCAGAAAGATTCTTTCCAGTTTTTAACGGAAGATATTTCCTTCTTCACCATAGCCCTCTATGGTCTTCCAGATATCGCTTTGCAAATTCCACAAGAACAGTCTTAGCGAAAGGCTTCTTGAGCGGTAAGCTGTAACTCTGTGAGATGAATTAACAGAACACAAAGCAGTTTCTCAGAAAGCTTCTTTTCAGTTTTTATCTTAGGATATTTCCTTTTCCAGCATAGAGCTCTAGGGCTTCCAAATAGCACTTTGCAAGTTCCACAAGAACAGTCTTAGCGAAAGGGTCTTTTAGGAGAAAGCTGTAAATCTGTGAGATGAATTATCAGAACACAAAGCAGTTTCTCAGAATGCTTCTATCCAGTTCTTAACGGAAGATATGTCGTTTTTCACCATAGCCCTCTATGGGCTTCCAAATATCACTTTACAAATTACACAAGAACAGTCTTAGCCAAAGACTTCATGAGGGGAAAGCTGTAATTCTGTGAGATGAATTAGCAGAACACAAAGCAGTTTCTCAGAATGCTTCTTTCCAGTTTTTAACGGAAGATATTCCCTTTTTCACCATAGCCCTCTAGGGGTTCTACATCTCAAATTCCAAATTCCACATGAACAGTCTTAGCGAAAGGCTTCTTGAGGGGAAAGCTGTAACTCTGTGAGATCAATTAATAGAACACAAAGCAGTTTCTCAGAATGCTTCTTTAAACTTTTTAACTGAACATATTTCCTTTTTCACCATAGCCCTCTATGGACTTCGAAATATCACTTTGCTAATTTCTCAAGAACAGTCTTAACCAAAGGCTTCTTGAGTGGAAAGCTGTAACTCTGTGAGATGAATTAACGGAACACAACGCTGTTTCTCTGAAATCTACTTTCCAGTTTTTAACTGAAGATATTCACTTTTTCACCATAGCCCTCCATGGGCTTCCAAATATCACTTTACAAATTCCACAAGAACAGTCTTAGGGAAAGGCTTCTTGAGGGGAAAGCTGTAACTGTGTGAATTGAATTAACAGTACACAAAGCAGTTTCGCAGAAAGCTTCTTTCCAGTTTTTAACGGAAAATGTTTCCTTTTTAACCGTAGCCCTCTATGGGCTTCCAAATATCACTTTGCAAATTCCACAAGAACAGCCTTAGCAAAAGGCTTCTTGAGGGGAAAGCTGTAACTCTGTGAGGTGAATTAACAGAACACAAAGCAATATCTCAGAAAGCTTCTTTCCAGTTTTTAACGGAAGATATTTCCTTTTTCACATTAGCCCTCTCTATGCTTCCAAATATCACTTTGCAAATTTCACAAGAACAGGCTTAAAAAAAGGCTTCTTGAGGGGAAACTTGTAACTCTGTGAAATGAATTAATAGAACACAAAGCAGTTTCTCAGAAAGCTTCTTTCCAGTTTTCATCTTAGGATATTTCCTTTTTCACCATGGACATCTATGGGCTTCCCAATATCACTTTGCAAATTCCACAAGAACAGTCTTAACTAAAGGCTTCTTGAGGGGAAAGCTGTAACTCTGTGAGATGAATTAACAGAGCACAAAATAGTTTTTCAGAAAGCTTCTTTTCAGTTTTTGTCTTAGGATTTTTCCTTTTTCACCATAGCCCTCTATGGGATACTAAGTGTCACTTTCCAATTTCCACAAAAACAGTCTTAGCAAAAGTCTTCTTGAGGGGAAAGCTGTAACTCTGTGAGATGAACTAACAGAATACAAAGCAGTTTCTCAGAAAGCTTCTTTAAAGTTTTTAAGGGAAGATATTTCCTTTTCCCCATAGCCCTTTAAGGGCTTCCAAATAACACTTTGAAAATTCCTCCAGAACTGTCTTATCGAAAGGCTTCTTGAGGAGAAAGTTGTTACTCTGTGAGATGAATTAGCAGAACACAACGCAGTTTCTCAGAAAGCTTCTTTCAAGTTTTTAACTGAAGATATTTCCTTTTTCACCATAGCCCTCTATGGGCCTCCAAATATCACCTTGCAAATTCCACAAGAACAGTCTTAGCAAAAGGCTTCTTGAGGGGAAAGCTGTAACGCTGTCAGATGAATTAACGGAACACAACGCTGTTTCTCTGAAAGCTACTTTCCAGTTTTTAACTGAAGATATTCCCTTTTTCACCATAGCCCTCTATGGGCTTCCAAATATCACTTTGCAAATTCCACAAGAACAGTCTTAGGGAAAGGCTTCTTGAGGGGAAAGCTGTATCTGTGTGAGATGAATTAACAGAACACAAACCAGTTTCTCAGAAATATTCTTTCCAATTTTTAAGGGAAGATATTTCCTTTTTCACCATAGCACTCTATGGGCTTCCAAATATCACTTTGCAAATTCCACAAGAACAGTCTTAGCGAAAGGCTTCCGTAGGGTAAAGCTCTAAATCTGTGACATGAATTAACAGAGCACAAAGTAGTTTGTAAGAAAGATTCTTTTCAGTTTCTGTCTTAGGATAGTTCTTTTTTCACCATAGCCCTCTATGGGCTTCTAAGTATCCTTTTCCAATTTCCACAAAAAGTGTCTTAAGGAAAGACTTTTTGAGGGGAAAGGTGTAACTCTGTGAGTTGAATTAAGAGAAGACACAATTAGTTTCTCAGAATGCCTCTTTCTAGTTTTTAACGGAAGATATTTCCTTTTTCACCATAATCCTCTATGGGCTTCCAAATATCACTTTGCAAATTCCACAAGAACAGTCTTATTGAATGGCTTCTGGAGCGGAAGGTTGTAACTCTATGAGATGAATTAACAGAACACAAAGCAGTTTCTCAGAAAGCTTCTTTTCAGTTTTTATCTTAGGATATTTCCTTTATCACGGTAGACCTCTATGGTCTTTCAAATATCACTTTGCAATTTCCACAAGAACATTCTTAGCGAAAGGCTTCTTGAGGGGAAAGCTGTAACTCTTTGAGATGAATTAACAGAAAACAAAGCAGTTTCTCAGAAAGCTACTTTTCATTTTTTATCTTAGGATATTTCCTTTTTCACCATAGCCCTCTGTGGGCTTCCAAATATTATTTGAAATTTTCAAAAAAACAGTCTTAGTGAACGGTTTCTTGAGAAGAAAGCTGTAACTCTGTGAGATGTATTAACAGAACACAAAGCAGTTTCTCAGAAACCTTCTTTCCACTTTTTAAGGGAAGATATTTCATTTTCACCGTAACCCTCTATGGGCTTCCAAGTATCACTTTGCGAATTCCACAAGAACAGTCTAAGCGAAATGCTTCTTGAGGGGAAAGCTGTAACTCTGTGAGATGAATTATCACAACAAAAAGCATTTTCTCAGAAAGCTTCTTTCCAGTTTTTAACAGAAGATATTTCCTTTTTCACCATAGCCCCCTATGGGCTTCCAAATCCCACTTTGCAAATTCCACAAGAACAGTCTTAGCGAATGGCTTCTTGTGGGGAAAGCTGTAACTGTGTGAGATGAATTAACAGAACAAAGAGCAGTTTCTCAAAAAGCGTCTTTTCAGTTTTTAACTGAAGATATTTCCTTTTTCACCCTAGCCCTCTATGGGCTTCCAAATATCACTTTGCAAATTCCACAAGAAAAGTATTAGAGAAAGGCTTCTTGACGGGAAAGCTGTAACTCTGTGAGATGAATTAACAGAACACAAAGCAGCATCTCAGAAAGCCTCTTACCAGTTTTTTACTGAAGATATTTCCTTTTTCACCATAGCCCTCTATGGGCTTCCAAATATCACTTTGCAAGTTGCACAAGAACACTCTTAGCAGAAAGGTTCTTGAGGGGAAAGCAGTAATGCTGTGAGATGAATTAACAGAACACAAAGCAATTTCTCAGATACCTTATTTTTAGTTTTTTTCATAGGATATTTCCTTTTTCACCATAGCTCTCTATGGGCTTCCAAATATGACTTTGCAAATTCCACACGAACAGTCTTAGCGAATGACTTATTGAGGGGAAAGCTGTAACTGTGTGAGATGAATTAACAGAACACAAAGAAGTTTCTCAGAAAATTTCTTTCCAGTTTTTAACGGAAGATATTTACTTTTACACCATAGCCCTGTATGGGCTTCCAAATATCACTTTGCAATTTCCACAAGAACACTCTTAGTGACGACTTCTTGAGGGGCTCTAAATATCTAGGGGCTTCCAAATATTACTTTGCAAAATCCACAAGAACAGCCTTAGTGAACGGTTTCTTGAGGTGAATGCTGTAAGTCTGTGAGATGAATTCAGAGAACACAAAGCAGTTTCTCAGAAATTTTCTTTTCAGTTTTTTTCTTAGGATATTTTCTTTTTAACCATAGATCTCTACGATTTTCCAAATATCTTTTTCCAAATTCCACAAAAACAGCTTTACCAAAAGTTTTCTTGAGGGGAAAGCCGTAATTCTGTGAGATGAATTAACAGAACACAAAGCAATTTCTCAGAAAGCTTCTTTCCAGTTTTTATCTGAAGATATTTCCTTTACACCATAGTCCTCTATGGGCTTCCAAATATCACTTTGCAAAATCCACAAGAACAGTCTTAGTGAACGGTTTCTTGAGGGGAAAGCTGTAATTCTATAAGATGAATTAACAGAACACAAAGTCGTTTCTCAGAAAGCTTCTTTTCAGTTCTTATCTTAGGAAATTTCTTTTTCACCACAGCCCTCTATGGGCTTCCAAATATCACTTTGCAAATTCCACAAGAACAGTCTTAGCGTAATGCTTCTTGAAGGGAAAGATGTAACTCTGTGAGATGAATTAACAGAACACAAAGCAGTTTCTCAAAAAGCTTCTTTTCGGATTTTATCTTACTATATTTCCTTTTTCAACATAGCCCTCTATGGTCTTCCAAATATCACTTTGCAAATTACACAAGATCTGTCTTTGTGAAAGACTTCTTGAATGCAAAGCCGCAACTCTCTGAGATGAGTTAACAGAACCCAAAGCAGTTTCTCAGAAAGCTTCTTTTCAGTTTTTATCTTAGGATATTTCCTTTTTCAGCATAGCCCTCTATGGGCTTCCAAAAACATTTTGGAAAATATCACGTTGCAAATTCCACAAGGACACTCTTAGCGAAAGGATTCTGGACGGTAAAGCTGTAAATCTGTGAGATGAACTAACAGAACACAAAGCGGTTTCTCAGAAACCTTCTTTTCATTTTTTATCTTAGGATATTTCCTTTTTCACCAAAGCCCTCTATGGGCTTCCAAATATCACTTTGCATATTCCAGAACAGTCTTAACGAAAGGCTTCATGAGGGGAAAACTGTAACCCTGTGAGATGAATTAAGAGAACACAAAGTAGTTTCCTAGAAAGATAGTCTGCAGTATTTAATGCAACATATTTCCTTTTTCTCCGTAGCCCTGTATGGGCTTCCAACTATCACCTTGCAAATTCCACAGGAACAGTCTTAGTGAATGGCTTCTTGAGGGGAAAGCTGTAACTCTGTTAGATGAATTTAGAGAACACAATGCAATTTCTCAGAAAGCTTCTTTTCTGTTTTTATCTTAGGATATATACTTTTTCGCCATAACCCTCTACGGGTTTCCAATATCGCTTTGCAAATTCCACAAGAACAGTCTGAGTGAACGGCTGCTTGAGGGTAAACTGTAACTCTGTGAGATGAATTAACAGAACATAAAGCAGTTTCTCAGAAAGCTGCTTTGCAGTTTTTAACGGAGGATATTTCCTTTTTCTCCGTAGCCCTATATGGGCTTCTAAATATCACTTTGCAAGTTCTACAAGAACAATCTTAGCGAAAGGCTTCTGAGGGAAAAGCTGTAATTCTGTGAGATGAATTAACAGAACACAAAGCAGTTTCTCAGCCATCTTCCTTCCAGTTTTCAACGGAAGATATTTGCTTTTTCACCATAGCACTCTAAGGGTTTCCAAATATCACTTTGCAAATTCCACAAGAACAGTCTTAGCGTGAGGGTTCTTGACGGAAAAGCTGTAACTCGGTGAGATGTATTAACAGAACACACGGCAGTTTCTCAGAATGCTTCTTTCCAGTTTTTAACGGAAGATATTTTCATTTTCACGATAGCCTTCTATGAGCTTCCAAATATCACTTTGCAAATTTCACAAGAACAGTCTTAGTGAACGACTTCTTGAGGGGAAAGCTGTAACTCTGTGAGATAAACTAACACAACACAAAGCAGTTTCTCAGACAGTTTCTCTTCGGTTTTTATCTTTGGATATTTCCATTTTCACAATAGCCCTCAATGGGCTTCCAAATATCATTTTGCAAATTTCACAAGAACAGTCTTAGTGAACGACTTATTGAGGGGAAAGCTGTAACTCTGTGACGTGAATTAACATAACACAAAGCAGTTTCACAGAAAGCTTCATTTCAGTTTTTATCTTAGGTTGTTTTCTTTTTCACCATAGCCCTCAATGGGCCTCCAAATATCACTTTGCAAATTCCACAAGAAAAGTCTTAGTGAACGGCTTCTTGAAGGGAAAGTTGTAACTCTGTGAGATGAATTAACAGAACACAAAGCAGTTTCTCAGAAAGCTTCTTTCCAGTTTTTACCCGAAGATTTTTTCTTTTTCACCATAGCCCACTATGGGCTTCCAAATATCACTTTACACATTCCACAAGTACAGACTTAGCGAAAGGTTTCTTAAGGGAAAAACTCTAACTCTTTGAGATGAATTAACAGAACACAAAACAGTTTTTCAGAAAGCTTTTTCTCAGTTTTTATCTTAGGATATTTCCTTTTTCACCATAGCCGTCTATGGGCTTCCAAAAACATTTTGCAAATTCCACAAGAACAGTCTTAGCGAAAGGATTCTGGAGGGGAAAGCTGTAATTCTGTGAGATGAATTAAAAGAACACAAAGCAATTTCTCAGAAATCTCCTTTCTAATTTTTAACGGAAGATATTTCGTTTTTCACCATAGCCCTCTAGATGCTTCCAAATATCACTTTGAAAATTCCACAAGAACAGTCTTAGCGAAAGGTTTCTTTAGGAGAAAGTTGTAACTCTGTGAGATGAACTAACAGAACACAAAGCAGTTTCTCAGACACCTTCTTTTCGGTTTTTATCTTACGATAGTTCCATTTTCACCATAGCCCTCTAGGGGTTCCAAATATCACTTTGTAAATTACACAAGAACATTCTTAGCGAAAGGCTTCTTGAGGGGAAAGCTGGAACTCTGTAAGATGAATTAACAGAACACAAAACGGTTTCTCAGAATCCTTCTTTTCAGTTTTTATCATAGGCTATTTCCTTTTTCACCATAGCCCTCTATGGGATTTCAAATATCACTTTGCAATTTCCACATGAACAGTCTTAGCTAAAGGCTTCTTGAAGGGAAAGCTGTAACTCAGTGAGATGAATTAACAGAACACAAAGCAGTTTCTCAGAAAGATTCTTTCCAGTTTTTAACGGAACATACTTCCTTTTTCACAGTAGCCCACTATGGACTTCCAACTATCACCTTGCAAATTCCACAGGAACAGTCTTAGTGAACGGCTTCTTGACGGGAAAGCTGTAACTTTGTGAGATGAATTAAGAGAACACAATGTAGTTTCTCAGAAAGCTTCTTTACGGTTTTTATATTAGGATATTTCCTTTTTCGCCATTACCCTGTAGGGGCTTCCAAATATCACTTTGTAAATTCCTCAAGAACAGCCTTAGCGAAAGGCTTCTGGAGGAGAAAGCTGTAACTCTGTGAAATGAAATAAGAGAACACAAAGCAGTTTCTCAGAAAGCTTCTTTCTAGTTTTTAACTGAAGATATTACCTTTATAACGAAAGCTCTCTATGTGCTTCCAAATATCACTTTGCAAATTCCACAAGAACAGACTTAGCGAAAGGCTTCTTGAGGGGAAAGCTGTAACTCTGTGAGATGAATTAAAAGAACACAAAGCAGTTTCTCAGAAAGCTTCTTTGCAGTTTTTTACGGAAGATATTTTCTTTTTCACCAAGCCCTCTATGGGCTTCCAAATATCACTTTGCAAATTCCACAAGAACAGTCTCAGCGTAAGGCTTCTTGAGGGGAAAGCTGTAACTCTGTGACATGAATTATTAGAACACAAAGCAGTATGTCAGAAAGCTTCTTTTCAGTTTTTATCTTAGGATACATCCTATTGAACCATAGCCCTCTATGGGCTTCTAAATATCACTTCCCAAATTGAACAAGAACAGTCTTAGCGAAAGGCTTCTTGCAGAGAAAGCTGTAACTCTGTGAGATGAATTAAAAGAACACAAAGCAGTTTCGCAGAAAGCTTCTTTCCAGTTTTTAACGGAGAATATTTCCTTTTTCAACATAGCCCTCTATGGGATTCTAATATCACGTTCTAAATACCACAAGAACAGTCTTAGCGAAAGGCTTCTTGAGGGGAATGCTGTAACTCTGTGCGATGAATTATCAGAACACAAAGTATTTTCTCAGAAAGCTTCTATCCAGTTTTTAACGGAAGATATTTCCTTTTTTACCAAAGCCGTCTTTGGGATTCCAAATATCACTTTGCAAATTACACAAGAACAGTGTTAGCGAAATGCTTATTGAGGGGAAAGCTGTAACTCTGTGAAATGAATTAACAGAACACAAAGCAGTTTCTCAGAAAGCTTCTTTCCAGTTTTGAACGGAAGATATTTCCTTTTTCACCATAGCCCTCTATGGGCTTCCAAATATCCCTTTGCCATTCCCCAAGAACAGCCTTAGCGAAAGGCTTCTTGAAGGGAAAGATGTAACTCTGTGAGATGAATTAACAGAACACAGAGCAGTTTCTCAGAAAGCTTCTTTCCAGTTTTCAACGGAAGATATTTCCTTTTTCACCATAGCCCTCTACGGGCTTCCAAATATCCCGTTGCCAATTCCACAAGAACAGCCTTAGCCAAAGGCTTCTTGAGGGGAAAGCTGTAACTCTGTGAGATGAATTAACAAAACACAAAGCAGTTTTTCAGAAATCTTCCTTCCAGTTTTTAATGGAAGATATTTCCTTTTTCACCATATTCCTCTATGGGCTTCCAAATATCACTTTGCAAATTCCACAAGACGAGCCTTACAGAAAGGCTTCTTGAGAGGAAAGCTGTAACTCTTTGAGATGTATTAACAGAACATACGGCAGTTTCTCAGAAAGTTTCTTTCCAGTTATTAAAGGAAGATATTTCCTTTTTCACCATAGCCTTCAATGGATTTCCAAATATCACTTTTAAAATTTCACAAGAAAAGTCCAAGTGAACAGCTTCTTGAGGGGAAAGCTTTAACTCTGTGAGATGAACTAACAGAACACAAAGCAGTTTCTCAGAAAGCTTCTGTTCGGTTTTTAACGGAAGATATTTCGTTTTTCACCATAGCCCTCTATGGGCTTCCAAATTTCATTTTGCAAATTCCACAAGAACAGTCTTAGCGAAAGACTTCTTGAGTGGAAAGCTGTAACTCTGTGAGATGATTTAAGAGAACACAAAGGAGTTTCTCAAAAAGCTTCTTTCCAGTTTTAAACTGAAGATATTTCCTTTTTCTCCTTAGCCCTCTATGGGCTTCTGAATATCACTTTGAAAATTCCGCAAGAACAGACTTAGCGAAAGGCTTCTTGAGGGGAAAGCTGTAAGTCTGTGAGATGAATTAGCAGAACACAAGTCAGTTTCTCTTAAAGCTTCTTTCCAGTTTTTAACCGAAAATATTTCCTTTTCCACAATAGCCCTCTATGGGCTTCCTAATATCACTTTCCAATTTTCAGAAAAACAGTCTTAGTGAACGGCTCCTTGAGTGGAAAGCTGTAACTCTGAGCGATGAATTAACAGAACACAAGGCAAATTTCACAAGAACAGTCTTAGTGAACTGCTTCTTGAGGGGCAAGCTGTAACTATGTTAGATAAACTAACAGAACACAAAGTAGTTTCTCAGAAAACTTCTTTTCAGTTTTTATCTTAAGATATTTCCTTTTTCACCATGGCCCTCTATGGGCTTCTATATATCACTTCCCAAATTGCACAAGAACAGTCTTAGCGAAAGGCTTCTTGTAGGGAAAGCTGCAACTCTCTGAGATGAATTAATAGAACACAAAGCAGTTTCGCAGAAAGCTTCTTTCCAGTTTTTAACGGAAGATATTTTTTTTTCACCAAAGCCCCCTATGGGCTTCCAAATATCACTTTTTAAATTCCACAAGAACAGACTTAGCGAAAGGTTTCTTGAGGGGTAAGCTGTAACTCTGTGAGATGAATTAACAGAACACAAAGCATTTTCTCAGAATTCTTTTTTTCAGTTTTTAACTGAAGATATTTCCTTTTTCACCATAGCCCTCTATCGGCCTCCAAATATCACTTTACAAATTCCACAAAGCATTCTTAGCGAAAGGCTTCTTGAAGGGAAAGCTGTATCTCTGTGAAATGAATTAACAGGACACAAAGCAGTTTCTCAGAAAGCTTCTTTCCAGGTTTTAACGGAAGATGTTTCGTGTTTCACCAAAGCCCTCTACGGGCTTCCAAATATCACATTCCAAATTCCACAAGAACAGTCTTCGCGAAAGGCTTCTTGAGGGAAAAGCTGTAACTCTGTGAGATGAATAAACATAACACAAAGCAGTTTCTCAAAAAGATCCTTTTCAGTTTTTAACTGAAGATATTTCCTTTTTCACCCTAGCCCTTGATGGGCTTCCAAATACCACTTTGCAAATGCCACAAGAATAGCCTTTGCAAAAGGCTTCTTGAGGAGAAAGCTGTAACTCTGTGAAATGAATCTACAGAACACAAAGCAGTTTCCCAGAAAGCTTCTTTTCAGTTTTTATCTTAGGATGTTTCCTTTTGCACCATAGACCTCTATCGGCTTCCAAATATCACTTTGCAAATTCCACAAGAACAGTCTTAGCAAAAGTCTTCTTGAGGGGAAAGCTGTAACTCTGTGAGATGAATTAACAGAACACAAAGCAGTTTCTCAGAAAGCCTCTTTCCAGTTTTTAATGGAAGATATTTCCTTTCTCACCATAGCCTTCTATGGGCTTCCATATATCACCTTGCAAATTCCACAAGAACAGTCTTAGTGATCGCTTCTTGAGGGGAAAGCTACAACTCGGTGAGATGAATTAAGAGAACACCATGCCGTTTCTCGGAAAGCTTCTTTTCGGTTTTTATCGTAGGATATTTCCTTTTTCACCATAGCCCTCTATGGTCTTCCAAATATCACTTTGCAAATTCCACAAGAACATCCTTAATGAACGACTTCTTGAGGGGAAAGCTGCAACACTGTGAGATGAATTAACAGAACACAAAGCAGGTTCTCAGAAAGCTTCTTTTCAGGATTTATATAGGATATTTCCTTTTTCACCATAGCCCTCTAAGGGCTTTCAAAGATCACTGTGAAAATTCCACAAGAACAGTCTTAGGGAGAGGCTTCTTGAAGGGAAAGCTGTAATTCTGTGAGATGAATTAACAGAACACAAAGCAGTTTCTCAGAAAGTTTCTTTCCAGTTTTTAACTGAAGATATTTCCTTTTTCACCATAGCCCTGCATGGGCTTCCAAATATCACATTGCAAATTCCAAAAGAACTGTCTTACGGAAAGGCTTCTTAAGGGGAAAGCTGTAACTGTGTGAGACGAATTAACAGAACACAGAGCAGTTTCTCAGAAAGCTTCTTTCCAGTTTTTATCGGAAGTTATTTCCTTTTTCACCATACCGCCTATGGGCCTCCAAATATCACTTTGCAAATTGCACAAGAACAGTCTCAGCGAAAGGGTTCTTGAGGGGAAAGCTGTAACTGTGTGAGATTAATTAACAGAACACAAAGCAGTTTCTCAGAAAGCATCTTTCCAGTTTTTAACGGAAGATGTTTCCTTCTTAACCGTACCCCTCTACGGGCTTCCAAATATCACTTTGCAAAATCCATGAGAACAGACTTAGCGAAAGGCTTCTTGAGGGGAAAGCTGTATGCTTGTGAGATGAATTAACGGAACACAAAACAGATTCTCAGAAACCTTCTTTCCAGTTTTTAACGGAAGATGTTTCCTTTTTAACCGTAGCCCTCTATGGGCTTCCAAATATCACTTTGCAAATTCCACGAGCACAGTCTTAGCGAAAGGCTTCTTGAGGGGAAAGCTGTAAGTCTGTGAGATGAATTAACAGAACACAATGTAGTTTTTCATAAAGCTTCTTTTCAGTATTATCTTAGGATATTTCCTTTTTCACCATAGCCCTCTGTGGGATTCTAAGTATCACTTTCCAATTTCCACAAAAACAGTCTAAGCGAAAGGCTTCTTGAGGGGAAAGATGTTACTCTGTGAGTTGAATTATCAGAACACAAAGCAGTTGGTCAGAAAGCCTCTTTCCAGTTTTTAACGGAAGATATTTCCTTTTTCACCATAGCCCTCTATGAGCTTCCAAATATCACTTTGCAAATTCCACAAGAACAGTCTTAGTGAAAGGCTTCCTGAGGGGAAAGCTGTAACTCTGTGAGATGAATTAACAGAACACAAAGCAGTTTCTCAGAAAGCTTCTTTCCATTTTTTAACTGAAGATATTTCCTTTTTCACCGTAGACCTCTATGGCCTTCCAATTATCACTTTGCAAATTCCACAAGAACAGTATTAGTGAAAGGCTTCTTGAGGGGAATGCTGTAACTCTGTGAGATGAATTTACAGAACACAAAGCAGTTTCTTAGAAAGCTTCTTTCCAGTTTTTACAGAAGATGTTTCATTTTTAACCATAGACGTCTATGAGCTTTCAAATATCACTTTGCAATTTCCCCAAGAACAGTATTAGAGAAAGGCTTCTTGAGGGGAAAGCTGTAATCAGAAAGCTTTTTCCGTGTTTTTAACAGAAGATATTTCCTTTTTCACCATAGCCCTCCATGGGCTTCCAAATATCACATTGCAAATTCCACAAGAACAGTCTTAGCAAAAGACTTCTTGAAGGGAAAGCTGTAAGTCTGCGAGATGAATTAACAGAACACAAAGCAGTTTCTCATAAAGCTTCTGTTCAGTTTTAATCTCAGGATGTTTAATTTTTCACCCTAGCGCTCTATGGGCTTCTACATATCACTTTCCAAATTCCAGAAGAACAGTCTTAGCGAAAGGCTTCTTGAGTGGAAAGCTGTAACTCTGTGAGATGAATTAACAGAACACAAAGCAGTTTCTCAGAAAGATTCTTTCCAGGTTTTAACGGAAGATGTTTCGTGTTTCAACAAAGCCCTCTACGGGCTTCCAAATATCACATTCCAAATTCCACAAGAACAGTCTTAGCGAAAGGCTTCTTGAGGGGAAAGCTGTAACTCTGTGAGATGAATAAACATAACACAAAGCAGTTTCTCAAAAAGATCCTTTTCAGTTTTTAACTGAAGATATTTCCTTTTTCACCCTAGCCCTTGATGGGCTTCCAAATACCACTTTGCAAATGCCACAAGAATAGCCTTTGCAAAAGGCTTCTTGAGGAGAAAGCTGTAACTCTGTGAAATGAATCTACAGAACACAAAGCAGTTTCTCAGAAAGCTTCTTTGCAGTGTTTAACTGAAGATATTTCCTTTTTCACCATAGCCCTCTATGGGCTTCCAAATATCACCTTACAAATTCCACAAAACATTCTTAGTGAAAGGCTTCTTGAGGGGAAAGCTGTAACTCTGTGAAATGAATTAACAGGACACAAAGCAGTTTCTCAGAAAGCTTCTTTCCAGTTTTTAACGGAAGATGTTTCCTTTTTCACCATTGCCCTCTTTGGGCTTCCAAATATCACTTTATAAATTCCACAAGAACAGACGTAACAAAAGGCTTCTTGAGGCTAAACTGTAACCCTGTGAGATGAATTAACAGAACACAAAGCAGTATCTCAGAAAGCTTCTTTCCAGTTTTAACGGAAGATATTTCCTTTTTCACCATAGCCCTCTATATGCTTCAAAATATCACTTTGGAAATTCCACAAGAACAGGCTTAACAAAAGGCATCTTGAGGGGAAAGCTGTAACTCTGTGAAATAAATTAACAGAACACAAAGCAGTTTCTCAGAAAGCTTCTCTTCAGTTTTCATCTTAGGATATTTCCTTTTGCACCACTGACCTCTATGGGCTTCCAAATATCACTTTGCAAATTCCACAAGAACAGTCTTAGCAAAAGACTTCTTGAAGGGAAAGCTGTAAGTCTGCGAGATGAATTAACAGAACACAAAGCAGTTTCTCATAAAGCTTCTGTTCAGTTTTAATCTCAGGATGTTTAATTTTTCACCCTAGCGCTCTATGGGCTTCTACATATCACTTTCCAAATTCCAGAAGAACAGTCTTAGCGAAAGGCTTCTTGAGTGGAAAGCTGTAACTCTGTGAGATGAATTAACAGAACACAAAGCAGTTTCTCAGAAAGATTCTTTCCAGGTTTTAACGGAAGATGTTTCGTGTTTCAACAAAGCCCTCTACGGGCTTCCAAATATCACATTCCAAATTCCACAAGAACAGTCTTAGCGAAAGGCTTCTTGAGGGGAAAGCTGTAACTCTGTGAGATGAATAAACATAACACAAAGCAGTTTCTCAAAAAGATCCTTTTCAGTTTTTAACTGAAGATATTTCCTTTTTCACCCTAGCCCTTGATGGGCTTCCAAATACCACTTTGCAAATGCCACAAGAATAGCCTTTGCAAAAGGCTTCTTGAGGAGAAAGCTGTAACTCTGTGAAATGAATCTACAGAACACAAAGCAGTTTCTCAGAAAGCTTCTTTGCAGTGTTTAACTGAAGATATTTCCTTTTTCACCATAGCCCTCTATGGGCTTCCAAATATCACCTTACAAATTCCACAAAACATTCTTAGTGAAAGGCTTCTTGAGGGGAAAGCTGTAACTCTGTGAAATGAATTAACAGGACACAAAGCAGTTTCTCAGAAAGCTTCTTTCCAGTTTTTAACGGAAGATGTTTCCTTTTTCACCATTGCCCTCTTTGGGCTTCCAAATATCACTTTATAAATTCCACAAGAACAGACGTAACAAAAGGCTTCTTGAGGCTAAACTGTAACTCTGTGAGGTGAATTAACAGAACACAAAGCAGTATCTCAGAAAGCTTCTTTCCAGTTTTAGCGGAAGATATTTCCTTTTTCACCATAGCCCTCTATATGCTTCAAAATATCACTTTGGAAATTCCACAAGAACAGGCTTAACAAAAGGCATCTTGAGGGGAAAGCTGTAACTCTGTGAAATAAATTAACAGAACACAAAGCAGTTTCTCAGAAAGCTTCTCTTCAGTTTTCATCTTAGGATATTTCCTTTTGCACCACTGACCTCTATGGGCTTCCAAATATCACTTTGCAAATTCCACAAAACAGTCTTATCGAAAGGCTTATTGAGGGGAAAGCTGTAACTCTGTGAGATGAATTAACAGAACACAAACAGTTTCTCAGAAAGCTTCTTTTCAGGTTTTATATAGGATATTTCCTTTTTCATCATACCCCCTATGGGCCTCCAAATATCACTTTTCAAATTCCACAGGAACAGTCTCAGCGAAAGGCTTCTTGAGGGGAAAGCTGTAATTGTGTGAGATGAATTAAGAGAACACAAAGCAGTTTCTCAGAAAGCTTCTTTCCAGTTTTTAACGGAAGATGTTTCCTTTTTTACCGTAGCCCTCTATGAGCTTCCAAATATCACTTTGCAAATTCAACGAGAACAGCCTTAGCGAAAGGCTTCTTGAGGGGAAAGCTGTAAGTCTGTGAGATGAATTAACAGAACACAGAACAGTTTCTCAGAAAGCTTCTTTCCAGTTTTAAACGGAAGATATTTCCTTTTTCACCATAGCCCTCTATGGGCTTCCAAATATCCCTTTGCCAATTCCACAAGAACACCCTTAGCGAAAGGCTTCTTGAAGGGAAAGATGTAACTCTGTGAGATGAATTAACAGAACACAGAGCAGTTTCTCAGAAAGCTTCTTTCCAGTTTTGAACGGAAGATATTTCCTTTTTCACCATAGCCCTCTATGGGCTTCCAAATATCACTTTGCCAATTACAGAAGAACACCTTAACGAAAGGCTTCTTGATGGGAAAGATGTAACTCTGTGAGATGAATTTTCAGAACACAAAGCAGTTAGACAGAAAGCCTCTTTCCAGTTTATAACGGAAGATATTTCCTTTTTCACCATAGCCCTCTAGGAGCTTCAAAATATCACTTTGCAAATTCCACAAGAACAGTCTTTGCGAAAGGCTTCCTGAGGGGAATGCTGTAACTCAGTGAGATGAATTAACAGAACACAAAGCAGTTTCTCAGAATGCTTCTTTAGAATTTTTAACGGAAGATATTTCCTTTTTCACCATAGCCCTCTATGGGCTTCCAAATATCACTTTGCAAATTCCACAAGAAAAGGCTTAGCGAAAGGCTTCTAGAGGGGAAAGCTGTAACTCTGTGAGATGAATTAATAGAACACAAAGCAGTTTCTCAGAAAGCCTCTTTCAAGTTTTTATCGGAGGTTATATCCTTTTTCACCATAGCCCCCTATGGGCTTCCAAATACCACTTTTCAAATTCCACAAGAACAGTCTTCGTGAAAGGCTTCTTCAGGGGAAACCTGTAAGTCTGTGAAATGAATTAACAGAACACAATGTGGTTTTTCAGAAAGCTTCTTTTCAGTTTTTTTCTTAGAATATTTCCTTTTTCACCATTGCCCTATATGGTCTTCCAAATATCACATTGCAAATTCCACAAAAACAGTCATAGCGAAAGGATTCTTGAGGGGAAAGCTGAAACTCTGTGAGGTGAATTAGCAGAACACAAAGCAATTGCTAAGAAAGCCTCTTTCCCATTTTTAACGGAATATATTTCCTTTTTCACCATAGATCTCTAGGGGTTTCGTAATATCACTTTGCAAATTCCAGAAGAACAGACTTAGCGAAAGGCTTCTTAAGGGGAAAGCTGTAAGTCTGTGAAATGAATTAACAGAACACAATGTAGTTTTTCAGAAAGCTTCTTTTCAGTTTTTTTCTTAGGATATTTCCTTTTTCACCCTTGCCCTCTATGGGCTTACAAATATCACTTTGCAAATTCCACAAAAACCGTCATAGGGAAAGCATTATTGAGGGGAAAGCTGAAACTCTGTGAGTTGAATTAACAGAACACAAAGCAATTGCTCAGAAAGCCTTTTTCCAATTTTTAACGGAAGATATTTCCTTTTTCACCATAGCCCTCTAGGGGCTTCCTAATATCACTTTGCAAATTCCACAAGAACACACATAGCGAAAGGCTTCTTGAGGGGAAAGCTGTAACTCTGTGAGATGAATTAACAGAACACAAAGCAGTTTCCCAGAAAGCTTCTTTCCAGTTTTTAACTAAAGATATTTCCTTTTTCACCAGAGCCCTCTATGGACTTCCAAATATCACTTCGCAAATTCCACAAGAACAGTCTAGCGAAAGACTTCTTGAGGGAAAAGCTGTAAGTCTGTGAGGTGAATTAACAGAAAACAAAAGAGTTTCTCAGAAAGCCTCTTTCCAGTTTTTAACGGAAGATATTTCCTTTTTCAACTTAGCCATCTATGGGCTTCCAAATATCGCTTTGAAAATTTGACAAGAACTGACTTACGGAGAGGCTTCTTGAGGTTAAAGCTGTAACTCTGTGAGATGAGTTAACAGAACACCAAGCATTTTCTCAGAAAGCCTCTTTTCACTTTTCAACGTAAGATAGTTCCTTTTACACCATAGCCCTCTATGGGCTTCCAAATATCACTTAGAAAATTCCAAAAGAACAGTCTTAGGGAGAGTCTTCTTGAGGGGAAAGCTGTAACTCGGGTAGATGAATTAACAGAACACAAAGCAGATTCTCAGAAAATTTCTGTATAGTTTTTAACTGAAGGTATTTCCTTTTTCACCATATCCCTGTATGGGCTTCCAAATATCACTCTGCAAATTCCACAAGAACAGCCTTAGGGAAAGGCTTCTTGAGGGGAAAGCTGTAACTGTGTGAGATGAATTAAAAGAACACAAAACAGTTTCTCAGAAATCCTCTTTCCAATTTTTAACGGAAGATATTTCCTTTTTCACCATAGCACACTATGGGCTTCCAAATATCACTTTGCAAATTCCACAAGAACAGTCCTAGCGAATGGCTTCTGTAGGGGAAAGCTCTAAGTCTGTGACATGAATTAACAGAGCACAATGTAGTTTCTAAGAAAGATTCTTTTCAGTTTTTGTCTTAGGAAATTTTTTTTTCACCATACCCCTCTATGGGCTTCTAAGTATTCCTTTCCAATTTCCACAAAAACTCTCTTAATGAAAAGCTTCTTGAGGGGAAAGGTGTAACTCTGTGGTTGAATTAAGAGAACACAAAGGAGTTTCTCAGAATGCCTCTTTCCAGTTTTTAACAGAAGATATTTCCTTTTTCACCATAGCCCTCTATGGGCTTCCAAATATCACTTTGCAAATTCTACAAAAACTGTCTTAGCGAAAGGCTACTTGAGAGGAAAGCTGTAACTCTGTGATATGAAATAACAGAACACAAAGCAGTTTCTCAGAAAGCCTCTTTCCAGTTTTTAATGGAAGATATTTCCTTCTTCACCATAGCCCTCTAAGGTCTTCCAAATATCGCTTTGCAAATAACACAAGAACAGTCTTAGCGAAAGGCTTCTTGAGCGGAAAGCTGTAACTCTGTGAGATGAATTATCAGAACACAAAGCAGTTTCTCAGAAAGCTTCCTTTCAGTTTTTATCTTAGGTTATTTCCTTTTCCACCATAGAGCTCTATGGGCTTCCAAATATCACTTTGCAAATTCCACGAGAACAGTCTTAGCAAAAGGGTCCTGGAGGGTAAAGCTGTAAATCTGTGAGATGAATTAACAGAACACAAAGCAATTTCTCAGAAAGCTTCTATCCAGTTTTTAACTGAACATATGTCCTTTATCACCATAGCCCTCTATGGGCTTCCAAATATCACTTTTCAAATTCCACAGGAACAGTCTTAGCCAAAGACTTCATGAGGGGAAAGATGTAATTTTGTGAGATGAATTAACAGAACACAAAGCAGTCTCTCAGAAAGCTTCTATCGACTTTTTACGGAAGATATTTCCTTTTTCACCGTAGCCCTCTATTGGCAACTAAATATCACTTTCCAAATTCCACATGAACAGTCTTAGCGAAAGACTTCTTGAGGGGAGAGCTGTAACTCTGTGAAAAGAAATAACAGAACACAAAGCAGTTTCTCAGAAAGCTTCTTTCCAGTTTTTAACGGAAGATATTTCCTTTTTCACCGTAGCCCTCTTTGGGCTTATAAATATCACTTTCCAAATTCCACATGAACAGTCTTAGCGAAAGGCTTCCTGATGGGAAAGCTGTAACTCTGTGAGATGAATTAACAGAACACCAAGCTGTTTCTCAGAAAGCTTCTTTTCAGTTTTTATCCTAGGATATTTCCTTTTTCACCTTAGCCCTCTATATGCTTGAAAATATCACTATGAAAATTCCACAAGAACAGTCTTAGCGAAAGGCTTCTTGAGGTGAAAGCAGTGACTCTGTGAGATGAATTACACAACACAAAGCAATTTCTCAGAAAGCTTGTTTACAGTTTTTAACGGAAGATATTTCCTTTTTAACCATAGCCCTCTATGGACTTGCAAATATCACTTTGCAACTTCCACAAGAACAGTCTTCGCGAAAGGCTTCTTGAGCGTAAAGCTGTAACTCTGTGAGATGAATTAACAGAGGACAAGGCAGTTTCTCAGAAAGCTTCTTTCCAGTTTTTAACGGAAGATATTTCCTTTTTCCCCATAGCCCTCCATGGGCTTGCAAAAATCACTTTGCAAATTCCACATGAACAGACTTTATGAAACTCTTCTTGAAGGGAATGCTGTAACTCTGTTAGATGAGTTAATAGAACACAAAGCAGTTTCTCTGAAAGCTTCTTTCCAGTTTTTAATTGAAGATATTTCCTTTTTCAACATAGCCATCTTCGGGCTTCCAAATATCACTTTGCAAATACCACAATAACAGTCTTAGCAAGATTTGAAGTCAGTCGAAGCCAATTCGAGCCTGTCTGAGCTGGTCTGGTCCGGTTTGACCCGGTCTAATCAGGTCAAATCCGGTTTGGGCCGTTGAAAACCGGTTTTAGCCGGTCTGGAGTGGTTTGAGCTGGTCAAAACCGGTTTGAGCTGGTCAAAACCGGATTGAGCCAATCTAAACCAGTTTGAACCTGTCTGGCCCGGTTTTAGCCGGTCTGTGCCACTCTCGTCTGGTTTGAACTGGTTTCAGCTGGTCTGGGCCTGTCTGGGCCAGTTCGATCCGGTGTGAGCCAGTCTGGTCCGGTTTGATCCGTTGTCATCCGGTCAAAACCGGTTTGAACCGCTCTGGTCCGGATTGAGCCGGTCTGGTCTGGTTTGAGCCAGTCTAAACCGGCTCAGGTCGGTCAAAACAGGTTTGAGCCGGTCTGGTCAGGTTTGAGCCAGTCAAAACCGGTTTGTGTCCCGGTTTCAGCCGGTCTGGGCCGGTCTGCTCCGGTTTGATCTCGTTTCAGCTGGTCTGGGTCAGTTGAGTCCGGTTTGATCCTGTCAAAACCGCTTTGAGCCGGTCAAAACCGGTTTGAAACGGTATGATCTGGTTTGAGCCGGTCTGCTCTGGTTTGAGCCGGTCAAAACAGGTTCGAGCCGGTCAGAACAGCTTTGAGCCATTCTGGTCTGGTTTGAACCGGTCAAAACCGGTTTGTGGCCCAGTTTTAGGCATTCTGGACCGGTCTGGTCCGGTTTGATCCGATTTTAGCCGGTCTGGGCCCGTCTGATTCGGTTTGATCCGGCCTCATCCGGTCAAAACCGGTTTTAGCCAGTCAAAACCGGTTTCAGCCTGTCTGGTGTGGTTTGAGCAGTTCAAAACCGGTTTGATCCGGTCAAAACAGGTTTGAGCCCGTCTGGTCTGGTTTGAGCCGGTCTGGTCTGGTTTGAGCCAGTCAAAACCGGTTTGAGACGGTTTGGTCTGGATGAAGCCAGTCAAAACCGATTCGAGCCTGTCTGAGCCGGTCTGGTCCGGTTTGATCCGGTCTAATCAGATCAAAACCGGTTTGAGCCAGTGAAAACCGGTTTTACCCGGTCTGGAGTGGTTTGAGCCGGTCAAAACCGGATTGAGCCAGTCAAAACCGGTTTGAACCGGTCTGGTCTTCATTGAGTCGTTCAAAACCGGCTCAGGTCGATCAAAATCGGTTTGAGCCGGTCTGGCCTGGTTTGAACAGGTCAAAACCGGTTTGTGGCCCAGTTTTAGGCAGTCTGGGCTGGTCGATTATGGTTTGATCCGATTTTAGCCGGTCTGGGCCGGTCTGATTCGGTTTGATCCGGTCTCATCCTGTCAAACCCGGTTTTAGCCGGTCAAAACCGGTTTCAGCCGGTCTGGTGTGGTTTGAGCCGGTCAAAACCGGTTCGAGCCGTTCAAAACCGGTTTGTGACTATCAAAACCGGATTGAACCGGTCTGGTCTGCTTTGAGCTGGTCTAATCAGGTCAAAACCGGTTTAAGCCGGTAAAAACGGGTTTTACCCGGTCTGGAGTGGTTTGAGCTGTTCAAAACCGGTTTCAGGCATTCAAAACCAAATTGAGGCACTCAAAACCGGTTTGAACCGGTCTGGTCTGGTTTGCGCCGGTTAAAACCGGCTCAGGTCGGTCAAAAATATTTGAGCCGATCTGGTCTGGTTTGAGCTGGTCAAAACCGGTTCGATTCAGTCAAAACCGGTTTGAGCCAGTCAAAACTGGTTTGAAACTGTCTGTTCTGGTTTGAGACGGTCAAAACCGGTTTGAGCCGGTCTG
Source organism: Chlorocebus sabaeus (assembly GCF_047675955.1). Classification (NCBI taxonomy): domain Eukaryota; kingdom Metazoa; phylum Chordata; class Mammalia; order Primates; family Cercopithecidae; genus Chlorocebus; species Chlorocebus sabaeus. The sequence continues at coordinate 392,083 of NW_027327520.1, forward strand.
GCATGGTTTTAGCTGGTCTGTGCCGCTCTCGTCTGGTTTGATCTGGTTTCAGCTGGTCTGGGCCTGTCTGAGCCAGTTTGATCCGGTGTGAGCCAGTCTGGTCCGGTTTGATCCGTTGTCATCCGGTCAAAACCGGTTTGAGCCGCTCTGGTGCGGATTGAGCCGATCTGGCCTGGTTTGAACCGGTCAAAACCGGTTTGTGGCCCAGTTTTAGGCAGTCTGGGGCGGTCGGGTACGGTTTGATCGGATTGTAGCCGGTCTGGGCCGGTCTGATTGGGTTTGATCTGGTCTCATCCGGTCAAACCCGGTTTTAGCCGGTCAAAACCGTTTTCAGCCTGTCTGGTGTGGTTTGAGCAGTTCAAAACCGGTTTGACCCGGTCAAAAGAGGTTTGAGCCGGTCTGGTCTGGTTTGAGCCGGTCTGGTCTGGTTTGAGCCGGTCAAAACCGGATCGAGCCGGTCAAAACCGGTTTGAGCCGGTTTGGTCTGGTTGAAGGCAGTCAAAACCGATTTGAGCCTGTCTGAGCCGGTCTAGTCCAGTTTGATCCAGTCTAATCAGGTCAAAACCGGTTTGAGCCAGTGAAAACCGTTTTTAGCCGGTCTGGTCTGATTTGAGCCGGTGAAAACCGACTCAGGTCGGTCTATGTTGCTTTGAGCCGGTCTGGTATGGTTTCATCCCTTCAAAACCGCTTTGTGACCCACTTTCAGCCTGTCTGGGCCTGCCTGGTCCTGTTTGATCCGCTTTCAGCTGATCTGGACCGTTAGAGTCTGGTTTGATCTGGTCAAAACCGCTTTGAGCCGGTCAAAACTGGTTTCAGCCGGTCAAAACCGAATTGAGGCAGTCAAAACCGGTTTGAAGAGGTCTGGTCTGGTTTGAGCCGGTCAAAACCGGCTCAGGTCGGTCAAAACCGGTTTGAGCCGGTCTGGTGCGGTTTCAGCCGGTCAAAACCGCTTTGTGGCCTGCTTTCAGCCGGTCTGGGCTGGTCTGGTCCTGTTTGATCCGCTTTCAGCTCATCTGGGTCGGTAGAGTCTGGTTTGCTCTGGTCAAAACCGCTTTGAGCCGGTCAAAACCGGTTTGAGCAGGTCTGGTCTGGATTAAACCGGTCAAAACCGGTTTGTGTCCCAGTTTTAGTCATCTGGGCTGGTCGGGTACGGTTTGATCCGATTTTAGCCGGTCTGGGCTGGTCTGATTCGGTTTGATCTGGTCTCATCCGGTCAAAACCGGTTTTAGCCGGTGAAAACCGGTTTCAGCCGGTCTGGTGTTGTTTGAGCAGGTCAAAACCGGTTTGAGCCGGTCTGGTCTGGTTTGAGCTGGTCAAAACCGGTTTGAGCCGGTCAAAACCGGATTGAGACGGTTTGGTCTGTTTGAAGTCAGTCGAAACCAATTCGAGCCTGTCTGAGCCGGTCTGGTCCGGTTTGACCCGGTCTAATCAGGTAAAAACCGGTTTGGGCCGTTGAAAACCGGTTTTACACGGTCTGGAGTGGTTTGAGTTGGTCAAAACCGGTTTGAGCTGGTCAAAATCGGATTGAGTCAGTCAAAACCGATTTGAACCTGTAGGTCTGGTTTGAGCCGGTCAAAACCAGTTTGAGCCGGTCTGGCCCGGTTTTAGCCGGTCTGTTCCGCTCTCATCTGGTTTGATCCGGTTTCAGCCGGTCTAGGCCTGTCTGGTCCGGTTTGATCCGGTGTGAGCCAGTCTGGTCCGGTTTGATCCGTTGTCATCCGGTCAAAACCGGTTTGAGCCGCTCTGGTCCGGATTGAGCCTGTCAGGTCTGGTTTGAGCCGGTGTAAACCGGTTTGAGCCGGTCTGGTCTGGTTTGAGCCGTCAAAACCGGTTTGTGGCCCGGTTTCAGCTGGTCTGGGCCGGTCTGCTCCGGTTTGATCCAGTTTCAGCTGGTATGGGCCGGTCGAGTCCAGTTTGATCCGGTCAAAACTGCTTTGAGCCGGTCAAAACCGGTTTGAGCCGGTCTGGTCTGGTTTGAGCCGGTCTGCTCTGGTTTGAGCCGGTCAAAACCGGTTCGAGCCGGTCAAAACCGCGTTGAGCCGGTCTGGTCTGGTTTGTACCGGTCAAAACCGGTTTGTGGCCCAGTTTTAGGCGGTCTGGGCCGGTCTGGTCCGGTTTGATCCGATGTTAGCCAGTCTGGGCCCGTCTGATTCGGTTTGATCCGGTCTCATTCGGTCAAAACCGGTTTTAGCCGGTCAAAACCCGTTTCAGCCTGTCTGGTGTGGTTTGAGCAGTTCAAAACCGGTTTGACCCGGTCAAAACAGGTTTGAGCCAGTCTGGTCTGGTTTGAGCCAGTCTGGTCTGGTTTTAGCCAGTCAACACCGGTTTGAGCCGGTCTGGCCCGGTTTTAGCCAGTCTGGGCCGGTCTGGTCCGGTTTGATCCGGTTTCAGCCGGTCCGGGACTGTCTGGTTCGGTTTGATCCGGTGTGAGCCGGTCTGGTCCGGTTTGATCCGTTGTCATCTGGTATAAACCGGTTTGAGCCGCTCTGGTCCGGTTTGAGCCGCTCTGCTGTTGTTTGAGCCGTTCTAAACCGGCTCAGGCCAGTCAAAATCGGTTTGAGCCGGTCTGGTCTGGTTTCAACTAGTCAAAACTGCTTTGTGGCCCGCTTTCAGCTGGTCTGGGCCGGTGTGGTCCTGTTTTATCCGGTTTCAGCTTGTCTGTGCCGGTCGAGACTGGTTTGATCCGATCAAAACGGCTTTGAGCCTGTCACAATCGGTTTGAGCCGGTCTGGTCTGTTTTGAGCCGGTGAAAACTGGCTCAGGTCGGTCAAAGTCGGTTTGAGCCGGTCTGGTATGGTTTCATCCGGTCAAAACCGCTTTGTGGCCTGCTTTCAGCTGGTCTGGGCCGGCATGGTCCCGTTTGATCTGCTTTCAACTGATCTGGACTGGTAGAGTCTGGTTTGGTCCGGTCAAAACCGCTTTGAGCCGGTCAAAACCGGTTTCAGCCGGTCAAAACCGAATTGAGGCAGTCAAAACCGGTTTGAACCGGTCTGGTCTGGTTTGAGCTGGTAAAAACCGGCTCAGGTCTGTCAAATCCTGTTTGAGCTGGTCTGGTGTGGTTTCAGCCGGTCTGGTGTGGTTTGAGCAGTTCAAAACCGGTTTGACCTGGTCAAAACACGTTTGAGCCGGTCTGGTCTGGTTTGAGCCGGTCTGGTCTGGTTTGAGCCAGTAAAAACTGGTTCGAGCCGGTCAAAACCGGTTTGAGCCGGTTTGGTCTGGTTGAAGCCAGTCAAAACCGATTCGAGCCTGTCTGAGCCGGTCTGGTGCGGTTTGATCCGGTCTAATCAGGTCAAAACCGGTTTGAGCCAGTGAAAACCGGTTTTAGCTGGTCTGGAGTGGTTTGAGCCGGTCAAAACCGGATTGAGCCAGTCAAAACCGGTTTGAACCGGTCTGGTATGGTTTGAGCCGGTCAAAACCGGTTTGAGCTGGTCTGGCCCGGTTTTAGCCAGTCTGGACCGGTCTTGTCCGGTTTGATTCTGTTTCAGCCGGTCTTGCCTCTCTTGTTCGGTTTGATCCGGTGTGAGCCGGTCTGGTCCTGTTTGATCCGGTTTCAGCTTGTCTGTGCCGGTCGAGTCTGGTTTGATCCGGTCAAAACCGCTTTGAGCCGGTCAAAACCTGTTTTAGCCGGTCTGGTCTGGTTTGAGCTCGTGAAAACCGTCTCAGGTCGGTCAAAATCGGTTTGAGTCAGTCTGGCCTGGCTTGAACCGGTCAAAACCGGTATGTGGCCCAGTTTTAGGCGGTCTGGGGCGGTCGGGTATGGTTTGATCGGATTGTAGCCGGTCTGGGCCAGTCTGATTCGGTTTGATCTGGTCTCATCCGGTCAAACCCGGTTTTAGCCAGTCAAAACCGATTTCAGCCGGTCTGGTGTTGTTTCTGCAGGTCAAAACTGGTTTGAGCCGGTCTGGTCTGGTTTGAGCTGGTCTGGTCTGGTTTGAGCTGGTCAAAACCGGTTTGAGCCAGTCAAAACTGGATTGAGCCGGTTTGGTCTGGTTGAAGTCAATCAAAACCAATTCGAGCTTGTCTGAGCCGGTCTGGTCCGGTTTGACCCGCTGTAGTCAGGTCAAAACCGGTTTGGACCGTTGAAAACCGGTTTTAGCCGGTCTGTAGTGGTTTGAGCTGGTCAAAACCGGTTTGAGCTGGTCAAAACCGGATTGAGCCAGTCAAAACCGACTTGAACCTGCAGGTCTGGTTTGAGCCGGTCAAAACTCGTTTGAGGCGGTCTGGCCCGGTTTTAGCCGGTCTGTTCCGCTCTCATCTGGTTTGATCTGGTTACAGCCGGTCTAGGCCTGTCTGGTCCGGTTTGATCCGGTGTGAGCCAGTCTGGTCTGGTTTGATCCATTGTCATCCGGTCAAAACCGGTTTGAGCCGCTCTGGTCCGGATTGAGCCTGTCTGGTCTGGTTTGAGCCGGTCAAAACCGGTTTGTGGCCCGGTTTCAGCCGGTCTGGGCTGGTCTGCTCCGGTTTGATCCGGTTTCAGCTGGTCTGGGCGGGTCTGCTCTGGTTTGAGGCGGTCAAAACCGGTTCGAGCCAGTCAAAAACCGCTTTGAGCCGGTCTTGTCTGGTTTGATCCAGTCAAAACGGGTTTGTGGCCCAGTTTTAGGTTGTCTTGGCCGGTCTGGTCCGGTTTGATCCGATTTTAGCCGGTCTGGGCCGGTCTGATTTGGTTTGATCCGGTCTCATCCGGTCAAAACCTGTTTTAGCCGGTCAAAAACGGTTTCAGCCTGTCTGGTGTGGTTTGAGCAGTTCAAAACCGGTTTGACCCGGTCAAAACAGGTTTCAGCCAGTCTGGTCTGGTTTGAGACGGTCTGGTCTGGTTTGAGCCGGTCAAAACCGGTTTAAGCAGGTTTGGTCTGGTTGAAGCCAGTCAAAAGCGATTCGAGCCTGTCTGAGCCGGTCTGGTCCGGTTTGATCCAGTCTAATCAGGTCAAATCCGTTTTGAGCCAGGGAAAACCGGTTTTAGCCAGTCTGGAGTGGCTTGAGCTGGTCAAAACCAGATTGAGCCCGTCAAAACCGGTTTGAACCGGTCTGGTCCGGTTTGAGCCGCTCTGGTCTGGTTTGAGCCTTTCTAAACCGGCTCAGGCCGGACAAAAACGGTTTGAGCCATTCTGGTCTTGTTTCAGCCGGTCAAAACCGCTTTGCGACCCGCTTTCAGCCAGTCTGGGCCGGTGTGGTACTGTTTGATCCGGTTTCAGCTTGTCTGTGCCGGTCGAGTCTGTTTTGATCCGGTCAAAACCGCTTTGAGCCGGTCTGGTCTGGTTTGAGCCAGTGAAAACCGGCTCAGGTCGGTCAAAATCGGTTTGAGCCGGTCTGGCCTCGCTTGAACCGGTCAAAACCGGTTTGTAGCCCAGTTTTAGGCAGTCTGGGGCGGTCGGGTATGGTTTGATCGGATTGTAGCCGGTCTGGGCCAGTCTGATTAGGTTTGATCCGGTCTCATCCGGTCAAACCCGGTTTTAGCCGGTCAAAACCGGTTTCAGCCGGTCTGGTGTGGTTTGAGCCGGCCAAAACCGGTTTGAGCCCGTCAAAACCGGTTTCAGCCGGTCTGGTCTGGTTCGAGACAGTGAAAACCATTTCAGGTCGGTCAAAACGGCTTTGAGCCAGTCAAAACCAGTTTGTGCCAGTCAAATCCGCATTGAATAGATCTGGTCTGTTTTGAGCTGGTCTAATCAGGTCAAAACCGGTTTAAGCCGCCGAAAACCGGTTTTAAATGATCTGGAGTGGTTTGAGCCGGTCAAAACCGGTTTCAGCCAGTCAAAACCAGATTGAGGCAGTCGAAACCAGTTTGAACTGGTCTGGTCTGGTTTGCACTGATCAAAACCGGCTCAGGTCGGTCAAAACTAGTTTGAGCCGGTCTGGTCTGGTTTGCACCGTTCAAAACCGGTTTGTGGCCCAGTTTTAGGCGGTCTGGGATTGTCTGGTCCGGTTTGATCCGATTTTAGCCGGTCTGGGCCGGTCTGATTCGGTTTGATCTGGTCTCATCCGGTCAAAACCGGTTTTAGCCAGTCAAAACCGGTTTCAGCCGGTCTGGTGTGGTTTGGGCAGGTCAAAACCGGTTTGAGCCGGTCTGGTCTGGTTTGAGCCGGTCTGGTCTGGTTTGAGCTGGTCAAAACAGGTTCGAGCCGGTGAAAACTGTATTGAGCCGGTTTGGTCTGGTTGAAGTCAGTCGAAACCAATTCGAGCCTGTCTGAGCCGGTCGGGTCCGGTTTGACCCGGTCTAATCACGTGAAACCCGGTTTTTGCTGGTCAAAACCGGTTTCAGCCGGTCTGGTGTGGTTTGAGCCGGTCAATACTGGTTCGAGACGTTCAAAACCGGTTTGTGAAGATCAACACCGGAATGAACCGGACAGGTGTGGTTTGCGCTGGTCTAATCAGTTCAAAACCGGTATAAGCCGATAAAAACGGGTTTTACACGGTCTGGAGTGGTTTTAGCGGGTGAAAACTGGTTTCAGGCAGTCAAAACCAAATTGAGGCAGTCAAAACCGGTTTGAACCGGTCTGGTCTGGTTTGAGCCGGTCCAAACTGGCTCAGGTCGGTCAAAAACTGTTTAAGCCGATCTGGTCTGGTTTCAGCCGTCAAAACCGCTTTGTGGTCCGCTTTCAGCCGGTCTGGGCCGTTCTGGTCCTGTTTGACCCGCTTTCAGCTCACCTGGGCCGGTAGAGTCTGGTTTGATCCGGTCAAAACCGCTTTGAGCCGGTCAAAACCGGTTTGAGACGGTCTGGTCTGGTTTGAACTGGTCAAAACCTGTTTGTGTCCCAGTTTTAGGCAGTCTGGGCCGGTCGGGTACGGTTTGATCTGATTTTAGCCCGTCTGGGCCGGTCTGATTCGGTTTGATTCGGTCTCATCTGGTCAAACCCGGTATTAGCCGGTCAAAACCGGTATCAGCCGGTCTGGTGTGGTTTGAGCCGGTCAAAACCGGTTCGAGCCGCTCAAAACCGGTTTGTGCCAATCAAAACCGGATTGAACCGGTCTGGACTGGTTTGAGCTGTTCTAATCAGGTCAAAACCGCTTTAAGCCGATAAAAACCGGTTTTACCCGGACTGGAGTGGTATGAGCCGGTCAAAACTGATTTCAGCCGGTCAAAACCGAATTGAGGCAGTCACAACCGGTTTGAACCGGTCTGGTCTGGTTTGAGCCGTTCTAAACCATCTCAGGCCATTCAAAACCGGTTTGAGCCGGTCTGGTCTGGTTTCAGCCGGTCAAAACCACTTTGTGACCCGCTTTCAGCTGGTCTGGGCCAGTCTGGTCCTGTTTGATCCGGTTTCAGCTTGTCTGTGCCGGTCGAGTCTGGTTTGATCCGGTCAAAAGCGTTTGAGCCGGTCAAAACCGGTTTGAGCCGGTCTGGCCTGGCTTGAACCGGTCAAAACCGGTTTGTGGCCCAGTTTTAGGCAGTCTGGGGCGGTCAGGTACGGTTTGATCGGATTGTAGCCGGTCTGCGCCAGTCTGATTCGGTTTGATCCGTTCTCACCGGTCAAACCCGGTTTTAGCCGGTCAAAACCGGTTTCAGCCGGTCTGGTGTGGTTTGAGCCAGTCAAAACCGGTTTGAGCCGGTCTGGTCTGGTTCGAGCCTGTGAAAACCGGCTCAGGTAGGTCAAAACCTCTTTGAGCCGGTCAAAACCGTTTCGAGCCGTTCAAAACCGTTTGGTGCCAGTCAAAACCGAATTGAACCGGTCTGGTCCGGTTTCAGCTGGTCTAATCAGGTCAAAATCGGTTTAAGCCGCTGAAAACAGGTTTTACCCGGTCTGTAGTGGTTTGAGCCGGTCAAAAACGGTTTTAGCCGGTCAAAACCGGATTGAGGGAATCAAAACGGGTTTGAACCGTTCTGGTATGGTTTGGGCCAGTCAAAAACGGCTCAGGTCGGTCAAAACCGGTTTCAGCCGGTCTGGTCCGGTTTGCACTGGTCAAAACCGGTTTGTGGCCCAGTTTTAGGCGGTCTGGGCTGGTCTGGTCCGGTTTGATGCGATTTTAGCCGGTCTGGGCTGGTCTGATTCGGTTTGATCTGGTCTCATCCAATCAAAACCGGTTTTAGCCGGTCAAAACCGATTTCAGCCGGTCTGGTGTGGTTTGAGCAGGTCAAAACCGGTTTGAGCCTGTCTGGTCTGGTTTGAGCTGGTCTGGTCTGGTTTGAGCTGGTAAAAACCGGTTTGAGCCAGTCTGGTCTGGTTTGAGCCGGTCTGGTCTGTTTTGAGCTGGTCAAAATCGGTTCGAGACGGTCAAAACTGGATTGAGCCGGTTTGGTCTTGTTGAAGTCATTCGAAACCAATTCGAGCCTGTCTGAGCCGGTCTGGTCCGGTTTGACCCAGTCTAAACACGTCAAAACCGGTTTGGGCCGTTGATAACCGGTTTTAGCTGGTCTGGAGTGGTTTGAACTGGTCAAAACCGGTTTGAGCCGGTCCAAACCGGATTGAGCCAGTCAAAACCGGTTTGAACCTGTCTGGACTGCTTTGAGCTGGTGAAAACTGGTTTGAGCCTGTCTGGCCCGGTTATAGCTGGTCTGTGCCGCTCTCGTCTGGTTTGATCTGGTTTCAGCCGGTCTGGGCCTGTCTGGGCCAGTTTGATCCGGTGTGAGCCAGTGTGGTCCAGTTTGATCTGTTGTCATCCAGTCAAAACCGGTTTGAGCCGCTCTGGTTCGCATTGAGCCGGTCTGGTCTGGTTTGAGCCGGTCAATACTGGTTCGAGCCGGTCAAAACCGGTTGGAGCCGGTTTGGTCTGGTTGAAGCCAGTCAAAACCGATTCGCGCCTGTCTGAGCAGGTCTGTTCCGATTGATCCGGTCTATTCAGGTCAAAACCGGTTTGAGCTGGTGTAAACCCGTTTTTAGCCGGTCTGCAGTGGTTTCAGCTGGTCAAAACTGGTTTCAGCCGGTCTGGTGTGGTTTGAGCCGGTCAAAACCGGTTCGAGCCGTTCAAAACCAGTTTGTGCCAGTCAAAACCGCATTGAATCGGTCTGGTCTGTTTTGAGCTGGTCTAATCAGGTTAAAACCGGTTTAAGCCGCCGAAAACCGGTTTTAAATGATCTGGAGTGGTTTGAGCCGGCCAAAACTGGTTTCAGCCGGTCAAAACCGGATTGAGGCAGTCAAAACCGGTTTGAACCGGTCTCGTCTGGTTTGCGCTGATCAAAACCGGCTCAGGTCGGTCAAAACCGGTTTGAGCTGGTCTGGTCTGGTTTGCACCGGTCAAAACCGGTTTGTGGCCCAGTTTTAGGCGGTCTGGGCTTGTCTGGTCCGGTTTGATCCGATTTTAGACGGTCTGGGCCTGTCTGATTCGGTTTGATCTGGTCTCATCCGGTCAAAACCGGTTTTAGCCAGTCAAAACCGGTTTCAGCTGGTCTGGTGTGGTTTGAGCAGGTCAAAACCAGTTTGAGCCGGTCTGGTCTGGTTTGAGCCGGTGTGGTCTGGTTTGAGCCGGTCAAAACCGGTTTGAGCCGGTTTGGTCTGGTTTGAGCCGGTCTGGTCTGGTTTGAGCTGGTCAAAACCGGTTTGAGCCGGTCTGGTCTGGTTTGAGCCGGTCTGGTCTGGTTTGAGCTGGTCAAAACCGTTTCGTGCCGGTCAAAACCGGATTGAGCCGGTTTGGTCTTGTTGAAGTCAGTCGAAACCAATTCGAGCCTGTCTGAGCTGGTCTGGTCCGGTTTGATCCGGTCTAATCAGGTCAAAACCGGTTTGGGCCGTTGAAAACCGGTTTTAGCCAGTCTGGAGTGGTTTGAGCAGGTCAAAACCGGTTTGAGCCGGTCAAAACCGGATTGAGCCAGTAAAACCAGTTTGAATCTGTCTGGTCTGGTTTGAGCCGGTCAAAACCGGTTTGAGCCGGTCTGGCCCGGTTTTAGCCAGTCTGTGCTGCTCTCGTCTGGTTTGATCAGGTTTCAGACCATCTGGGCCTGTCTGGGCCAGTTGGATCCGGTGTGAGCCAGTCTGGTCCGGTTTGATCCGTTTTCATCCGGTCAAAACCGGTTTGAGCCGCTCTGGTCCGGATTGAGCCGGTCTGGTCTGGTTTGAGCCGGTCAAAACCGGTTCGAGCTGGTCAAAACCGGTTTGAGCCGGTTTGGTCTGGTTGAAGAAAGTCAAAACCGATTCGAGCCTGTCTGAGCCGGTCTGGTCCGGTTTGATCCGGTCTAATCGGATCAAATCCGGTTTGAGCCAGTGAAAACCGGTTTTAGCCGGTCTGGAGTGGTTTGAGCCGGTCAAAACCGGATTGAGGCAGTCAAAACCGGTTTGAACCAGTCTGGTCTTGATTGAGCCGGTCAAAACCAGCTCAGGTAGATCAAAATCGGTTTGAGCCAGTCTGGCCTGGTTTGAACCGGTCAAAACCGGTTTGTGGCCCAGTTTTAGGCAGCCTGGGCCGGTCGGGTATGGTTTGATCCGATTGTAGCCAGTCTGGGCCGGTCTGATTCGGTTTCATCCGGCCTCATCCAGTCAAACCTGGTTTTAGCCCGTCAAAACCGGTTTCAGCCGGTCTGGTGTGGTTTGAGACGGTCAAAACCGGTTCGAGCCGTTCAAAACCGGTTTGTGACGATCAAAACCGCATTGAACCGGTCTGGTCCGGTTTGAGCTGGTCTAATCAGGTCAAAACCGGTTTAAGCCGCTGAAAACTGGTTTTACCCGGTCTGTAGTGGTTTGAGCCGGTCAAAACCGGTTTCAGCCGGTCAAAACCGGATTGAGGGAGTCAAAACGGGTTTGAATCGGTCTGGTCTGGTTTGGACCGCTCAAAACCGGCTCAGTTCGGTCAAAAATGGTTTGAGCCGGTCTGGTCTGGTTTGCACCGGTCAAAACCGGTTTGTGGCCCTGTTTTAGGAGGTCTGGGCCGGTATGGTCCGGTTTGATCTGGTCTCATCCAGTAAAAACCGGTTTTAGCCGGTCAAAAACGATTTCAGCCGGTCTGGTGTGGTTTGAGCAGGTCAAAACCGGTTTGAGCCGGTCTGGTCTGGTTTGAGCCGGTCTGGTCTGGTTTGAGCTGGTCAAAACAGGTTCGAGACGGTGAAAACTGGATTGAGCATGTTTGGTCTTGTTGAAGTCAGTCGAAACCAATTCGAGCCTGTCTAAGCCGGTCTGGTCCCGTTTGATAAGCTCTAATCACGTCAAAACCGGTTTGAGCTGGTGTAAACCCGTTTTTAGCCAGTCTGCAGTGGTTTGAGCTGGTCAAAACCGGTTTCAGCCGGTCTGGTGTGGTTTGAGCTCGTCAAAACCGGTTCGAGCCGTTCAAAACCAGTTTGTGCCAGTCAAAACCGCATTGAATCGGTCTGGTCTGTTTTGAGCTGGTCTAATCAGATCAAAACCGGTTTAAGCCGCCGAAAACCGGTTTTAAATGATCTGGAGTGGTTTGAACCGGTCAAAACCAGTTTCAGCCTGTCAAAACCGGATTGAGGCAGTCAAAACCGGTTTGAAGCGGTCTGGTTTGGTTTGCGCTGATCAAAACCGGCTCAGGTCGGTCAAAACCGGTTTGAGCCGGTCTGGTCTGGTTTGCACCCGTCAAAACCGGTTTGTGGCCCAGTTTTAGGCGGTCTGGGCTTGTCTGGTCCGGTTTGATACGATTTTAGCCGGTCTGGGCCGGTCTGATTTGGTTTGATCTGGTCTCATCCGGTTAAAACCAGTTTTAGCCAGTCAAAATCGGTTTCAGCCCGTCTGGTGTGGTTTGAGCAGGTCAAAACCGGTTTGAGCCGGTCTGGTCTGGTTTGAGCCGGTCTCGTCTGGTTAGAGCTGGTTAAAACAGTTTGGAGCTGGTGAAAACTGGATTGACCCGGATTGGTCTGGTTGAAGTCAATCAAAACCAATTCGAGCCTGTCTGAGCCGGTCTGATCCGGTTTGACCCGGTCTAATCAGGTCAAAATCGGTTTCGGCCGTTGAAAACCGGTTTTAGCCGGTCTGGAGTGGTTTGAGCTGGTCAAAACTGGTTTCAGCCGGTCAAAACCGGATTGAGACAGTATAAACTGGTTTGAACCTGTCTGGTCTGGTTTGAGCTGGTCAAAGACGATTTGAGCCAGTCTGGCCCGGTTTTAGACGGTCTGTGCCACTCTCATCTGGTTTGATCCGGTTTCAGCCGGTCTGGGCCTGTCTGGGCCAGTTCGATCCAGTGTGAGCCACTCTGGTCCGGTTTGATCCGTTATCATCTGGTCAAAACCGGTTTGAACCGCTCTGGTCCGGATTGAGCCGGTCTGGTCTGGTTTGAGCCCTTCTAAACCGGCTCAGGTCGGTCAAAACCGATTTGAGCGGGTCTGGTCTGGTTTGAGCCAGTCAAAACCGGTTTGTGTCCCGGTTTCAGCCGGTCTGCGCCGGTCTGCTCCGGTTTGATCTCGTTTCAGCTGGTCTGGGTTGGTCGAGTCCGGTTTGATCCGGTCAAAACCGCTCTGAGCCGGTCAAAACCGGTTTGAAACGGTATGATCTGGTTTGAGCCGGTCTGCTCCAGCTCAGGTCGGTCAAAACAGTTTTGATCCGGTCTGGCCTGCTTTGAACCGGTAAAAACCGGTTTCTGGGCCAGTTTTAGGCAGTCTGGGCCGATCTGGTACAGTTTGATCCGATTTTAGCCAGTCTGGGCCGGTCTGATTCGGTTTGATCCGGTCTCATCCGGTCAAAACTGGTTTCAGCGAGTCTGGTGTGGTTTGAGGAGGTCAAAACCGGTTTGAGACGATCAAAACCGGTTTGAGCCGGTCTGGTCTGGTTCGAACCGGTCAAAACCGGTTTCAGCCGGTTTGGTCAGGTTGAAGCCAGTCAAAATCGATTCGAGCCTGTCTGAGACGGTCTGGTCCGGTTTGATCCGGTGTAATCAGGTCAAAACAGGTTTGAGCCGGTTAAAACCGGTTTTAGCCGGTCTGGAGTGGTTTCAGCCGGTCAAAACCGGTTTGAGCCGGTCAAAACTGGATTGAGCCAGTCAAAACTGGTTTGAACCGGTGTGGTCTGGTTTGAGCCGGCGAAAACCGGTTTGAGCCCGTCTGGCCCTGTTTTAGCCGGTCTGGGCCGGTCTGGTCCGGTTTGATCCGGTTTCAGCTGGTCAGGGCCTGTCTGGTCCGGTTTGATTCGGTGTGAGGCGGTCTGGTCCGGTTTGATCCGGTGTCATCCGGTCAAAACCGGTTTGACCCGGTCTGGTCTGTTTTGAGACGGTCTGGTCTGGTTTGAGCAGGTCAAAACCGGTTTGAGCCGGTCTGATCTTGTTTGAACCAGTCAAAACCGGTTTGTGGCTCGGTTTTAACCAGTCTGGGTCGGTCTGGTGCGGTTTCTCCGGCTTCAGCTGTTCTGGGCCGGTCTGGTGCGGTTTCATCCGGTTTGAGCCGGTCTGCTCCGGTTTTATCCTGTCTCATCCGGTCAAATTCTGTTTGAGCTGGTCTGGTCTGGTTTGAGCCGGTCAAAACTGGTTTGAGCCGGTCTGGTCTGGTTTGAGCCGGTCAAAACCGGTTTGAGCCGATTTGGCCTGGTTTTAGCCGGTCTGGGCCGGTCTTTTCCGGTTTCATGCGGTTTGAGCTGGTCTGGTCCGGTTTAATCCGGTCTCATCCGGTCAAAACCGGTTTGGGCTGGTGTGGTCTTGTTTGAGTCAGTCTGGTCTTGTTTGAGACGGTCAAAACCTGATTGAGCCGGTTTGGCCCGGTTTTAGCCTTTCTGTGCCGGTCTGGTTCGGTTGAGCAGGTTCAAGCTGGTCTGGTCTGGTTTGAGCCGGTCAAAACCGGTTTGAGCCGTTCTGGTCCGGTTTGTGCCGGTTTGAGCCGGTCTGGTCCAGTTTTATCCGGACTGGACAGGTTTGTGTCAGTCAAAACCGGTTTGAGGCGGTCTCGTCCTGTTTCACCTGCTCTGGTCCGATTTGAGCCGGTCCAAACCAGTCTGAGCTGGTCTGGTCCGGTTTGAGTGCGGTTTGAGACGGAAAACACCAGTTTGAGACGGTCTGTTCCGGATTGAGTGCGGTTTCAGCCGGTCATAACCAGTTAGTGTCGGTCTAGTCCGCTTTGAGTCCAGTTTGAGCCGGACTGGTACGTTTTGCGTCCGGTTTGAGCCGGTCAAAACAGGTTTGAGGCCGTCTGCTCCGGTTTGTGACGGTCAAAAATGGTTTGAGTCCATTTGGAGCTGGTCAAAACCAGTTTGAGCTGGTGTGGTGCGATTTGAGCTGCTAAAAACCAGTTTGAGCCAGTGTAATACGGTCAAAACAGGTTTGTGCCGTTCTGGTCCGATTTGAGCCAGTCAAAACCGGTTTGAGGCCGTCTCGTCCCATTTCAGCCGGTCTGGTAGGGTTTGAGCTGGTCAAAACCGGTTTGAGCCTGTCTGGTCCGGTTTCAGACGGTCTGGTCGGGTTTGAGCCGTTCAAAACCGGTTTGAGCCGGTGTGGTCCTGTTTGAGTCTGGTTTGAGCTGGTCAATTTCGGTTTGTGTTGCTCTCGTCCGATTTGAGCTGGTCAAAACCGGTTTGAGCTGGTCTGGTCCGGTTTGATCCGGTTTAACCCGTTCTGGTCCAGTTTGATTCATTTGAGCTGGCATGGTCTGGTTTGAGCCGTTCAAAGCCGGTATGAGTCTTTCTGGTCCGGATTGAGTCTGGTTTGAGCCGGTCAACACCGCTTTGAGCCGGTCTGGTCCAGTTTGAGTCAGGTTTGAGCCGGTCAACACCGGTTTGATCCGTTCTGCTCCGGTTTGAGTCCGGTTTGAGCCCATCTTGTCCGGTTTGAGCCGGTCAAAACATGTTTGAGCTGGTCTAACAGCCGGTCTGGTCCGTTTTCATCCTGTTTGAGCCTCTCTGCTTCGGTTTGAGCCAGTCAAACCCTGTCTAAGCCGGTCTGGTCCGGTTTGTGCTGGTGTGAGCCGGTCTGGTCCGGTTTGATCCGGTTGGGCCGGTCTGGTCCTGTTTGAGCCGGTCAAAACCGGTTTGAGCCGCTCTGGTCCGTTTTGATCCCCTGAGTGTGCACTCCCCTGAGTGAGCGCTCACTTGAGTGGGCACTCCGCTTTGTGAGCGCCTCCCTGAGTGTGCATTCCCCTGAGTGTGCACTCGTCTGAGTGAGCACTCCCCTGAATGTGTACTCCCCTGAATGAGCACTCCCCTGAGTGTGCACTCCTCTGAGTTTGCACTCTCCTGAGTGAGGACTCCCCTGAGTGTGCACTCCCCTGAGTGTGTGCTACCCTGAGATTTCACTCCCCTGAGTTCGCACTCTTTTGAGTGAGGACTCCCCTGAGTGTGCACTCCCCTGAGTGTATGCTCAACTGAGCGTGCACTCCGCTGAGTGTGCGCTCTCCTGAGTGAGCACTCCCATGTGTGTACACTCCCATAAGTGTGCGCTCCCCTGAGTGTGCTCTCCCCAGTGTGTTCGCTGCCCTGAGTGAGCGCTCCCCTGAGTGCGAACTCCCCTGAGTGTGCACTCGCCTGGGTGAGGACTCCCCTGAGTGTGCACTCCCCTGATTGTGAACTCGCCTGAGTTTGGACTCCCCTGAGTGTGCACTCCACTGATTGAGCACTCCCCTAAGTTTACACTCCCCTGAGTTTGTGCTCCCTTGAGATTGCGCTACCCTGAGTGTGAACTCCCCTGAGTGAGCGCTCCCCTGAGTGCGCACTAACCTGAGTGTGCACTCGCCTGGGTGAGGACACCCCTGAGTGTGCACCCCCCTGAGTGGGAACTCGCCTGTGTGAGGACTCCCCAGAGTGAGCGCTCTCCTGAGGGGGTACTCGTCTGAGTGATGACTCCCCTGAGTGTGCACTCGTCTGAGTGAGCCCTCCCCTGAGTGTGCAATCCTCTGAGTTCGCACTCTCCTGAGTGAGGACTCCCTTGAGTGTGCACTACCCTGAATGTGCAGTCCCTTGAGTGTTCGCTTCCCAGGGAGTGCACATCCCTGAGTTCGCACTCTCCTGAGTGAGGACTCCCCTGAGTGTGCACTCTCCTGATTGTGCACTCCCCTGAGTGAGCGCTCCCCTCGGTGAGGACAACCCTGTGTGTGCACTCCCCTGAGTGAGCACTCCCCTGAGTGTGCACTCCTCTTAGTTCGCACTCCTCTGAGTGAGGACTCCCCTGAGTGTGCACCCCCCAGTGTGTGCACTCCCCTGAGTGTGCGCTTCCCTGAGTGTGCACTCTCCTGAGTGAGCGCTCTGCTGAGGGTGCACACCCCTGAGTGTGCACTCACCTAAGTAAGGACTACTCTAAGTGGGCACACCCCTGAGTGTGAACTCACCTGAGTGAGTACTCACCAGACTGAGCGCTCTCCTGAGGGGGTACTCGTTTGAGTGATCACTCCCCTGAGTGTGCACTCCCCTGAATGAGCACTCCCCTGAGTGAGCGCTCCCCTGAGTGTGCACTCCCCTGAGTGTGCGCTCACCAGAGTAAGGACTACTCTGATTCGGCACTCCCCTGAATGTGCGCTCGCCTGAGTGAGGACTCCCCTGAGTGTGCACTCCTCTGAATGAACATTCCCTTGTTTGTGTGCTCACCTGAGTGTGCACTCCCCTGAGTGTGCACTCTCCTGAGGGAGGACTCCCCTGAGTGTGCACTCCCCTGCGTGAGCACTCCCCTGAGTGTGCACTCCTCTTAGTTCGCACTCTCCTGAGTGAGGTCTCCACTGAGTGGGCACTCCCCTGAGTGTGCGCTCATTTGAGTGTGCACTCCCCTGAGTGAGCGATCCCCTGAGTGTGCTCTCACCTGAGAGTACACTCCCCTGAGTGAGGACTACTCTGAGTGTGCACTCCCCTGAGTGTGGACTCGCCTGAGTGAGGGCTCCCCTGAGTGTGCTCTTCCATGTGTGAGCGCTCACCTCAGTGGCCACTCCCCTGTGTGAGCACTCCCCTGAGTGTGCACTCCCCTGTGTGGGCACTCCCTTGAGTGAGGACACCCCTGAGTGTGCACTCCCCTAAATGAGCACTCCCCTTCGTGTACACTCCCCTGAGTAAGCCAGTGAAACCCGTTTTGAGCCAGTCTGGTCTGGTTTAAGCCGGACTGGTTGGGTCTGAGCTGGTCAACGCCGGTTTGAGGCGGTCTGTTCCAGTTTGATCCGGTTTTAGCGGGTATGGTCCGGTGTGATCCGGTTGAGCCGGTCTGGTCCGGTTTGATCTGGTTTGAGCCGGTCAATATCGGTTTGAGTCCGGTTTGAGCCGGACAAAACCTGATTTAGCGGGTCTAGCCGGTCTGGGCCGGTCTTTTCCGGTTTCACGCGGTTTGAGCTGGTCTGGTCCGGTTTAATCCGGTCTCATCCGGTCAAAACCGGTTTGGGCTGGTGTGGTCTTGTTTGAGTCAGTCTGGTCTTGTTTGAGACGGTCAAAACCTGATTGAGCCGGTTTGGCCCGGTTTTAGCCTTTCTGTGCCGGTCTGGTTCGGTTGAGCAGGTTCAAGCTGGTCTGGTCTGGTTTGAGCCGGTCAAAACCGGTTTGAGCCGTTCTGGTCCGGTTTGTGCCGGTTTGAGCCGGTCTGGTCCAGTTTTAGCCGGTCTGGACGGGTTTGTGTCGGTCAAAACCGGTTTGAGGCGGTCTCGTCCTGTTTCAGCTGCTCTGGTCCGATTTGAGCCGGTCCAAACCTGTCTGAGCCGGTCTGGTCTGGTTTGAGTGCGGTGTGAGCTGGAAAACACCAGTTTCAGACGGTCTGGTCCGGTTTGAGTGCGGTTTGAGCCGGTCATAACCGGTTAGTGCTGGTCTAGTCCGCTTTGAGTCCAGTTTGAGCAGGACTGGTACGTTTTGCGTCCGGTTTGAGCCGGTCAAAACAGGTTTGAGGTGGTCTGGTCCGGTTTGGGACGGTGAAAAATGGTTTGAGTCCATTAGGAGCTGGTCAAAACTGGTTTGAGCTGGTGTGGTGCGATTTGAGCAGCTAAAAACTGGTTTGAGCCAGTCTAATAGGGTCAAAACAGGTTTGTGCCGTTCTGGTCCGATTTGAGCCAGTCAAAACCGGTTTGAGGCCGTCTCGTTCCATTTCAGCCGGTCTGGTAGGGTTTGAGCTGGTCAAAACCGGTTTGAGCCTGTCTGGTCCGGTTTCAGACGGTCTGGTCGGGTTTGAGCCGTTCAAAACCGGTTTGAGCCGGTGTGGTCCTGTTTGAGTCTGGTTTTGGCTGGTCAATTTCGGTTTGTGTTACTCTCGTCCGATTTGAGCCGGTCAAAACCTGTTTGAGCTGGTCTGGTCCTGTTTGATCCGGTTTAACCCGGTCTGGTCCAGTTTGATTCGTTTGAGCTGGTATGGTCTGGTTTGAGCCGTTCAAAGCCGGTATGAGTCGGTCTGGTCCGGATTGAGTCCGGTTTGAGCCGGTCAACACCGCTTTGAGCCGGTCTGGTCCAGTTTGAGTCAGGTTTGAGCCGGTCAACACCGGTTTGATCCGTTCTGCTCCGGTTTGAGTCCGATTTGAGCCGGTCAAAACATGTTTGAGCTGGTCTAACAGCCGGTCTGGTCCGTTTTCATCCTGTTTGAGCCTCTCTGCTTCGGTTTGAGCCAGTCAAACCCTGTCTAAGCCGGTCTGGTCCGGTTTGTGCTGGTGTGAGCCGGTCTGGTCCGGTTTGATCCGGTTGGGCCGGTCTGGTCCGGTTTGAGCCGGTCAAAACCGGTTTGAGCCGCTCTGGTCCGTTTTGATCCCCTGAGTGTGCACTCCCCTGAGTGAGCGCTCACTTGAGTGGGCACTCCGCTTTGTGAGCGCCTCCCTGAGTGTGCATTCCCCTGAGTGTGCACTCGTCTGAGTGAGCACTCCCCTGAATGTGTACTCTCCTGAATGAGCACTCCGCTGAGTGTGCACTCCTCTGAGTTTGCACTCTCCTGAGTGAGGACTCCCCTGAGTGTGCACTCCCCTGAGTGTGTGCTACCCTGAGATTTCACTCCCCTGAGTTCGCACTCTTTTGAGTGAGGACTCCCCTGAGTGTGCACTCCCCTGAGTGTATGCTCAACTGAGCGTGCACTCCGCTGAGTGTGCGCTCTCCTGAGTGAGCACTCCCCTGTGTGTACACTCCCATAAGTGTGCGCTCCCCTGTGTGTGCTCTCCCAAGTGTGTTCGCTGAACTGAGTGAGCGCTCCCCTGACTGCGAACTCCCCTGAGTGTGCACTCCCCTGATTGTGAACTCGCCTGAGTTTGGACTCCCCTGAGTGTGCACTCCACTGATTGAGCACTCCCCTAAGTTTACACTCCCCTGAGTTTGTGCTCCCTTGAGATTGCGCTACCCTGAGTGTGAACTCCCCTGAGTGAGCGCTCCCCTGAGTGCGCACTAACCTGAGTGTGCACTCGCCTGGGTGAGGACACCCCTGAGTGTGCACTCCCCTGAGTGTGAACTCGCCTGTGTGAGGACTCCCCAGAGTGAGCGCTCTCCTGAGGGGGTACTCGTCTGAGTGATGACTCCCCTGAGTGTGCACTCCCCTGAATGAGCACTCCCCTGAGTGTGTAATCCTCTGAGTTCGCACTCTCCTGAGTGAGGATTCCCTTGAGTGTGCACTACCCTGAATGTGCAGTCCCTTGAGTGTTCGCTTCCCAGGGAGTGCACTTCCCTGAGTTCGCACTCTCCTGAGAGAGGACTCCCCTGAGTGTGCACTCTCCTGAGTGTGGGCTCACCGGATTGTGCACTCCCCTGAGTGAGTGCTCCCCTCGGTGAGGACACCCCTGTGTGTGCACTCCCCTGGGTGAGCACTCCCCTGAGTGTGCACTCCTCTTAGTTCGCACTCCTCTGAGTGAGGACTCCCCTGAGTGTGCACTCGCCTGGGTGAGGACTCCCCTGAGTGTGCACTCCCCTGATTGTGAACTCGCCTGAGTTTGGACTCCCCTGGGTGTGCACTCCAGTGATTGAGCACTCCCCTAAATTTACACTCCCCTGAGTTTGTGCTCCCTTGAGATTGCGCTACCCTGAGTGTGATCTCCCCTGAGTGAGCGCTCCCCTGAGTGCGCACTAACCTGAGTGTGCACTCGCCTGAGTGAGGACACCCCTGAGTGTGCACTCCCCTGAGTGTGAACTCGCCTGTGTGAGGACTCCCCAGAGTGAACGCTCTCCTGAGGGGGTACTCGTCTGAGTGATGACACCCCTGAATGTGCACTCTCCTGAATGAGCACTCCCCTGAGTGTGCAATCCTCTGAGTTCACACTCTCCTGAGTGAGGACTCCCTTGAGTGTGCACTACCCTGAATGTGCAGTCCCTTGAGTGTTCGTTTCCCAGGGAGTGCACTTCCCTGAGTTCGCACTCTCCTGAGTGAGGACTCCCCTGAGTGTGCACTCTCCTGAGTGTGGGCTCACCTGATTGTGCACTCCTCTTAGTTCGCACTCCTCTGAGTGAGGACTCCCCTGAGTGTGAACCCCACAGTTTGTGCACTCCCCTGAATGTGCGCTCCCCTGAGTGTGCACTCTCCTGAGTGAGCGCTCTCCTGAGAGTGCACTCCCCTGAGTGTGTGCTCACCTGAGTAAGGACTACTCTAAGTTGGCACTCCTCTGAGTGTGAACTCGCCTGAGTGAGGACTCACCAGACTGAGCGCTCTCCTGAGGGGGTACTCGTCTGAGTGATGACTCCCCTGAGTGTGCACTCCCCTGAATGAGCACTCCCCTGAGTGAGCGCTCCCCTGAGTGTGCACTCCCCTGAGTGTGCGCTCACCAGAGTAAGGACTACTCTGAGTCCGCACTCCCCTGAATGTGCGCTCGCCTGAGTGAGGACTCCCCTGAGTGTGCACTCCCCTGAATGAACATTCCCCTGTTTGTGTGCTCACCTGAGTGTGCACCCCCCCAGTGTGTGCACTCCCCTGAGTGAGCACTCCCCTGAGTGTGCACTCCCCTGAGTGTGCACTCTCCTGAGGGTGGACTCCCCTGAGTGTGCACTCCCCTGAGTGAGCACTCCCCTGAGTCTGCACTCCTCTTAGTTTGCACTCTCCTGAGTGAGGTCTCCACTGAGTGTGCACTCCCGAGTGTGCGCTCCTTTGAGTGTGCACTCCCCTGAGTGAGCGCTCCCCTGAGTGTGCTCTCACCTGAAAGTGCACTCACCTGAGTGAGGACTACTCTGAGTGTGCACTCCCCTGATTGTGGACTCGCCTGAGTGAGGGCTCCCCTGAGTGTGCTCTTCCATGTGTGAGCGCTCACCTCAGTGGCCACTCCCCTGTGTGAGGGCTCCCCTGAATGTGCACTTCCCTGTGAGTGCACTCCCTTGGGTCAGGACACCCCTGAGTGTGCACTCCCCTAAATGAGCACTCCCCTTCGTGTACACTCCCCTGAGTAAGCCAGTGAAACCCGTTTTGAGCCAGTCTGGTCCGGTTTAAGCCGGACTGGTCGGGTCTGAGCTGGTCAACGCCGGTTTGAGGCGGTCTGTTCCAGTTTGATCCGGTTTAAGCGGGTACGGTCCGGTGTGATCCGGTTGAGCCGGTCCGGTCCAGTTTGATCCTGTTTGAGCCATCTGCTCCAGTTTGATCTGGTTTGAGCCGGTCAATATCGGTTTGAGTCCGGTTTGAGCCAGACAAAACCGGATTTAGCGGGTCTAGCCGGTCTGGTCCGGATTGATCCCTTTTGAGCCGGTCTCATCTGGTTTGATCCGATTTTAGTCCATGTGGTCCAGTTTGAGCCGGTTTGCGCCAGTCTGGTCCGGTTTGAGTACGATTTGAGCCGGTCAAAACCGGTTTGAGCCGTTCTGCTCTGTTTTGAGTTGGTCAAAACCGGTTTGAGATGGTCTGTTCCGGTTTGAGTCCAGCCTGAACCGGTCAAAACCGGTTTTAGCCGCTCTGATACGGTTTGATCGGGTTTGAGTCTGTCTGGTCCAGTTTGAGCCGGTCAAAACCGGTTTGATCCAGTCTAGTCCGGTTTCTGTCTGGTTGGAGCCAGTCAACACCAGTTTGAGACGGTCTGGTCCGGTTTGAGTCCGGTTTGAACTGGTCATAACCGGTTTGAGCCGGTGTGGTCTGGTTTAAGCCGGTTTTAGATTTCCTGGTCCGGTTTGAGTCCGGTTTGAGCCAGACAAACCTGGTTTGATCCGGTATAAGCCGGTCTGGTCCAGTTTGAGACGTTGAAATCCGGTTTGAGCGAGTCTGGTCCGGTTTTATCCTGTCTCATCCGGTCAAAGCCGGTTTGAGCCGTTCTCGTCGGGTTTGAGCCAGTCAAAACGGGTTTGAGAAGGTCTGGTGCGGTTTGAGTCCGGTTTGAGACGCTCAAAACCGGTTTGAGCCGATCTGGTCCGGTTTGAGTCCGATTTGAGCCGTATAACACCAGTTTGTGAGGGTCTGCTCCGGTTTGAGTGCGGTCTGAGCTGGTCATAACCGGGTAGAGCCGGTCTAGTCTGCTTTGAGCCGGTCAAAACCGGTTTGAGCCGGTCTGGTCCGGTTTTAGCCGGTCTGTACGGGTTTGAGTCGGTCAAAACCGGTTTGAGGCGGTCTCGTCCCCTTTCAGCCAGTCTGGTCGGGTTTGAGCCGGTCAAAACCGGTTTGAGCCGGTGTGGTCCTGTTTCAGTCTGGTTTGAGGTGGTGAAATTCGGTTTGTGTTGCTCTGGTCCGATTTGAGCCGATCAAACTGGTTTGATCTGGTCTGGTCCGGTTTGATCCGGTTTAAGCTGGTCTGGTCCGGTTTGATTCGGTTGAGTCGGTATGGTCTGGTTTGAGCCGTTCAAAACAGGTTTGAGCCGGTCTGGTCCGGATTGAGTCTGGTTTGAGCCGGTCAACACTGGTTTGAGCCGGTCTGGTCCAGTTTGAGTCAGGTTTGAGCCGTTCAAAATCTCTTTGTGCTGCTCTGCTCTGTTTTGAGCCAGTCTATTCCGGTTTCAGTCCGGTTTGAACAGGTCTACTCCGGTTTTAGCCGGTCTGGTAGGGTTTGCGCCGGTCAAAACTGGTTTGAGCCTGTCTGGTCCGGTTGCAGAGAGTCTGGTCGCGTTTGAGCCCATCAAAACCGGTTTGTGCCAGTCTGGTCTGATTTGACCCGGTCAAAACCGGTTTGAGGCAGTCTCCTCCCATTTCAGCCAGTCTGGTCGGGTTTGAGCCGTTAAAAACTGGTTTGAGCCGGTCTGGTCCGGTTTGATCCGGTTTCAGCGGTTCTGCTCCGGTTTGATCCGGTTTGAGCTGGTATGGTCCGCTTTGATCTTGCTGATCCAGTCTGGTCTTGTTTGAGCCGGTCCAATCCGGTTTGAGCCGGTGTCGTCCGGTTTCAGCCGGTCTGGCCGGGTTTGAGCCAGTCAAAACGGGTTTGAGACGGTCTGGTGCGGTTTGAGTCCAGATTGAGCCAGTTTGGTCCTTGTCCGGTTTGAGCCGATCAAAACCGATTTGAGCCTGTCTGAGCCCGTCTGGTCCGGTTTGATCTGGTCTAATAAGGTCAAAACTGGTTTGAGCCGGTGAAAACCGGTTTTAGCCGGATTTTAGTGGTTTGAGCCGGTCAAAAGCGGTTTGAGCCGGTCAAAACCGGATTGAGCCAGTCAAAACCGGTTTCATACGGTCTGGTCTTGTTTGAGCCGGTCAAAACCGTTTTTAGTCGGTCTGGCCTGGTTTTAGCCGATCTGGGCCCGTTTGGTCCGGTTTGACCCGGTAACAGCCTTTCTTGGCCTGTCTGGTCTGGTTTGATCCGGTGTGAGCTGGTCTGGTCCTGTTTGATCTGGTGTCATCCGGTCAAAACCGGTTTGAGAAGGTCTCGTCCGGTTTGAGCTGGTCTGCTCTGGTTTGAGCCGGTGAAAACCGGTTTGAGCCTGTCTGGTCTGGTTTGAGCCGGTCAAAACAGGTTTGTGGCCCACTTTTAGCCGGTCTGGACCCGTCTGGTCCGGTTTGCTCCGGCTTCAGCTGTTCTGGGCTGGTCTGGTGCGGTTTCATCCAGTTTGAGCCGGTCTGGTCTGGTTTTATCCTGTCTCATCCGGTCAAAACCGGTTTGAGACAGTCTCTTCTAGTTTCAGCCGATCAAAACCGGTTTGAGGTAGTGTGGTCTGGTTTGAGATGGTCTGGTCTGGTTTGAGCCAGTCAAAACCTGATTGAGCCGGTTTGGCCCGCTTTTAGCCTGTCTGGGCCGGTCTGGTTCGATTTGAGCCAGTTTGAGACGGTTTGTGCCGATCTGGTCCGGTATGATCCGGTTTGAGAAGGTCTGGTACAGTTTGATCCGGTCTAATCCGATCAAAACCGGTTTGAGCCGGTCAGGTCTGGTTTGAGCCGGTCAAAACAGGTTCAAGTCGGTCTGGTCTGGTTTGAGCTGCTCAAAATAGGTTTGAGCCGGTTTGATCCACTTTGATCTGATTGAGCCAGTCTGGTCTGGTTTGAGCCGGTCCAAACCAGTTTGAGCCAGTCTCGTCCGGTTTCAGCCGGTCTGGTCAGGATTGAGCCGGTCAAAACGGGTTTGAGACGGTCTGGTCCGGATTGAGTCCGGTTTGATCCAGTCAAAACCGGTTTGAGGCTGTCTGGATCGGTTTGAGCTGGTCAAAAGTGGTTTGTGACTGGTTTGAGCCGGTCTGGCCCGGTTTGAGCTGGTCGGGTCCGGTTTGAATCCGGTTTGAGCCAGTCAAAACCGGTTTGAGCCGGTCTGGTCCGGTTTGATCTGGTTTGAGCGATTCTGGTCCTGTTTGATCCTGTTTGAGCCGGTCTGCTCCGCTTTGATCTGGTTGAGCCAGTATGTTCTGGTTTGAGCTTGTCGAAACTTGTTTGAGCTGGTCTCATCCGGTTTCAGCTGGTCTGGTCGGGGTTGAGCCGGTCAAAAAGGGTTTGAGATGGTCTCGTCCGGTTTGAGCCGGTAAAAACATGACTGAGGCGGTTTGGCTCGGTTTTAGCCTGTCTGGGCCGGTCTGGTTCGGTTTGAGCCGGTTTCAGTCAGTTTGTGCCTGTCTGGTCCGGTATGATCCGGTTTGAGGAGGTCTGGTCCGGTTTGATCCGGTCTAATCCGGTCAAAACCGGTTTGAGCCGGTCTGGTCTGGTTTGAGCCGGTCAAAACAGGTTCGAGCCAGTCTGGTCTGGTTTGAGCCAGACAAAATAGGTTTGAGCCGGTTTGGCCCGGTTTTAGGCGGTCTCATCCGGTCTGGTCCCGTTTGATCCGGTTTGAGCCGGTATGTTCTGGCTTGAGCCGGTCAAAACCGGTTTGAGCCGGTATGGTCTGGTTTGAGCCGGTCAAAATAGGTTTGAGACGGTTTGGCCTGATTTTAGTCGGTCTGGGCTGGTCTGGTCCAGTTTGATCCGGTGTCTTCTGGTCAAAACCGGTTTGAGCCAGTCTGGTCCGGTTTGAGCCGCTCTGGTCTTGTTTGAGCCAATCAAAACCATCTCAGGCCGGTCAAAAACGGTTTGAGCCGGTGTGGTCTGGTTTGAGCCAGTCAAAACCGGTTTGTGTCCCGGTTTTAGCCGGTCTGGCCCGGTCAGTTCCGGATTGCTCCGGCTTCAGCTGTTCGTGGCTGGTCTGGTGCGGTTTCATCTGGTTTGAGCTGGTCTGGTCCGGGTTTATCCTGTCTCAACCGTTCAAAACCGGTTTGAGCCAGTCTGGTCTAGTTTGTGCCGGTCAAAACTGGTTTGAGCCTGTCTGGTCTGGTTTGAGCCGGTCTGGGCCGGTCTGGTCTGGTTTGATCCGGTTTCAGCCGGTCTGGGCCTGTCTGGTCCGGTTTGATCTGGTTTGAGAAGGTCTGGTCTGGTTTTGTACGGTCTCATCTGGTCAAAACCGGTTTGAGCCAGTCTGGTCTGGTTTGAGCCGGTGTGGTCTGGTTTGTGCCGGTCAAAACCTGATTGAGCCGGTATGGCCCGGTTTTAGCCTGTCTGGGCCGGTCTGGTCCAGTTTCAGGCGGTTTGAGCCGGTATGTGCCGGTCTGTTCTGGTATGATCCTGTTTGAGAAGGTCTGGTCCGGTTTGGTACTGTCTAATCTGGTCAAAACCGGTTTGAGCTGGGCTGGTCTGGTTTGAGCCGGTCAAAACAGGTTCGAGTCGGTCTGGTCTGATTTGAGCTGGTCAAAATAGGTTTTAGCCGGTTTGGCCCGGTTTTATGCGGTCTGGGCCGGTCTGGTCCCGTTTCATCCGGTTTGAGCCGGTCTGGTATGGTTTGATCCAGTCAAAACCGGTTTGTGGCCCGGTTTAAGCCGTTCTGGGCCAGTCTTGTCCGGTTTGCACCGCCTTCAGCTGTTCTGGTCTGGTCTGGTGCGGTTTCATCTGGTTTGAGCCGGTCAAAACCGGTTTGAGCCGGTCAAAACCGGTTTGAGCCATTCTGGTCTGGTTTGAGCCGGTCTGGTGTGGTTTGAAAAGGGTGAAAACCGGTTTGTGGCCCAGTTTTAGGCGGTCTGGGCTGGTCTGGTCAGGTTTGATTCGATTTTAGCCAGCCTAGGCCAGTCTGATTCAGTTTGATCCGGTCTCATCCGGTCAAAACCGGTTTTAGCCGGTCAATACCAGTTTGAGCCAGTCTGGTCTGGTTTGAGCCGGTCAAAACTGGTTGGTGGCCCGGTTTTAGCCGGTCTGGGCCGGTCTGGACCGGTTTGACCGGTTTCAGCTGGTCTGGGCCGGTCGAGTCCGGTTTGATCCGGCCAAAACCGCTTTGCGCTGTTCAAAACCGGTTTGAGCTGGTCTTTTCTGGTTTGAACCCGTCAAAAGCGGTTTGTGGCCCAGTTTTAGGCGGTCTGGGCCGGTCTAGTCTGGTGTGTTCTGATTTTAGCCGGTCTGGGCCGGTCTAATTCGGTTTGATCTCGTCTCATCTGGTCAAAACCGGTTTTAGCCCATCAAAACAGGTTTCAGCCGGTCTTGTGTGGTTTGAGCAGGTCAAAACCGGTTTCAGCCTGTCTGGTCTGGTTTGAGCTGGTCTGGTCTGGTTTGAGCCGGTCAAAACCGGTTTGAGCCGGTTTGGTCTGGTTGAAGCCAGTCAAAACCGATTCGAGCCTATCTGAGACGGTCTGGTCCGGTTTGATCCGGTCTAATCAGGTCAAAAGCGGTTTGAGTCAGTGAAAACAGGTTTTAGCCGGTCTGGAGTGGTTTGAGCCGGTCAAAACCGGTTCGAGCCGGTCAAAACCGGATTGAGGCGGTTTGGTCTGGTTGAAACCCGTCAAAATGGATTCGAGCCTGTCTGAGCCAGTCTGGTCCGGTTTGATCCGTTCTAATCAGGTCAAAAGCAGTTTGAGCCGGTGATAACCGGTTTTAGCCGGTCTGGAGTGGTTTGAGCCGGTCAAAACTGGTTTGAGTCGGTCAAAACTGGATTAAGCCAGTCAAAACCGGTTTGAACCGGTTTGGTCTGGTTTCAGCCGGTCAAAACCGGTTTGAGCCAGTCTGGCCTGGTTTTAGCCCGTCTGGTCCGGTCTGGTCCGGTTTCATCTTGTGTCAGCCTTTCTGGGCCTGTCTGGTCCGGTTTGATCCGGTGTGAGCCGGTCTTGTCCGGATTGATCCGGTGTCATCCGGTCAAAACCGGTTTGAGCCGGTCTGCTCCAGTTTGAGCCGGTCTGGTCTGTTTTGAGCCGGTGAAAAACGGCTAAGGCTAGTCAAAACCGGTTTGAGCCGGTCTGGTCTGGTTTGAGCCTGTCAAAACCAGTTTGTGGCCCGGTTTTAGCCCGTCTGGCCCGGTCTGGTCAGGTTTGATCCAGTTTCAGCCAGTCTGGCCCGGTCTGGTCTGGTTTGAGCCGGTCAAAATAGGTTTGAGCCGGTTTGTTCCGGTTTTAGGCGGTCTGGGCCGTTCTGGTCTGGTTTGATCCGGTTTTAGCCGGTCTTGGCTCATCTGGTCCGGTTTGATCCGGTCTCATATGGTCAAAATCGGTTTCAGCCAGTCAATACCTGTTTGAGCCGGTCTGGTGTGGTTTGAGCCGGTCAAAACCGGTTTGAGCCTGTCAAAAGCGGTTCGAGCCTTTCTAAACAGGTTTGAGCCGGTCAAAACCGGATTGAAACGGTCTGGTCTGATTTGAGCTGGTAAAAACTGCTATGAGCCGGTCAAAAGCTGTATGAGCTGTTCCAGTCTGGTTTTAGCTGGTCTGGTCTGGTTTGAGCCGGAGAAACAGGTTCGTTGCCCAGTTTTAGGTGGTTTGGGCCGGTCTGGTCTGGTTTGATCCGATATTAGCTGGGCTGGGCCGGTCTGATTCGGTTTGATCCTGTCTCATCCGGTTAAACCCGGTTTCAGCCGGTCTGGTGTGGTTTGAGCAGGTCAAAACCCGTTTGAGCCAGTCTGGTCTGGTTTGAGCAGGTCTGGTCTGGTTTGAGCCGGTCAAAACCCGTTCAAGCTGGTCAAAACCGGTTTGAATCGGTTTGGTCTGGTTGAAGCTAGTCAAAACTGATTCGAGCCTGTCTGAGCCGGTCTGGTCCGGTTTGATCCGGTCTAATCAGGTCAAAACCGGTTTGAGGCGGTGAAAATCGGTTTAAGCCGGTCTGGAGTGGTTTGAGCCAGTCAAAACCTGTTTGAGATGGTCAAAACAAGATTGAGCCTGTCAAAACCGGTTTGAAGCGTTCTGGTCTGGTTTGCGCTGGTCAAAACCGGATTGAGCCGGTCTGGCCCGGTTTTAGCTGGACTGGGCCGGTCTGGTCCGGTGTCATACGGTTTCAGCCAGTGTGGGCCTGTCTGGTTCGCTTTCATCCGGTGTGAGCCAGTCTGGTCAGGTTTGATCCGGTGTCATCCGTTCAAAACCGGTTTGAGCCGTTCTGGTCCGGTTTGAGCCGGTATGGTCTGGTTTGAGCCGGTCAAAACCGGCTCAGGCTGGTGAAAACCAGTTTGAGCTGGTCTGGTCCGGTTTGAGCCTCTCAAAACCGGTTTGTGGCCCGGTTTTATCCGGTCAGGGCGGGTCTCCTCCGGTTTCCTCCGGCTTCAGCTGTTCTGGGCCGGTCTTGTGCGGTTTCATCTGGTTTGAGCCGGTCCGGTCCGGTTTTATCCTGTCTCATCCCGTCAAAACTGCATTGAGCCAGTCTGGTCTGGTTTGAGCCGGTCAAAACGGGTTAGAGCCGGTCTGGTCTGGTTTGAGGCAGTCTTGTCTGGTTTGAGCCGGTCAAAATCGGCTCAGGTCGGTCATAACCGGTTTGAGCTGGTCTCGTCCCGTTTGAAGCGGTCAAAACTGGTTTGTGCCCCAGTTTTAGGCGGTCTGGGCCGGTCTGGTCCAGTTTGATCCGATTTTAGCCGGTCTGGGCAGGTCTCATTTGGTTTGATCCGGTCTCACCCGGTCAAAACCGGTTTTAGCCAGTCAAAACCGTTTTCAGCCGGACTTGTGTGGTTTCAGCAGGTCAAAACCAGTTTGAGCCGGTCAACACCGGATTGAGCCGGTCTGCTCTGGTTTGAGATGATCAAAACCGGTTCGAGCCTGTCAAAACCTGTTTGAGCCGGTCTGGTCTGGTTGAAGCCAGTCAAAACTTATTCGAGCCTGTCTGAGACAGTCTGGTCCGGTTTGATCCAGTCTAATCAGGTCAAAACCGGTTTGAGCCGGTGAAAACCGGTTTTAGCTGGTCGGGAGTGGTTTGAACTGCTGAAAACTGGTTTGAGCCGGTCAAAACCGGATTGAGACAGTCAAAACCGGTTTGAAACGGTCTGGTCTGGTTTGAGCCAGTGAAAACCGGTTTGAGCCAGTCTGGCCCAGTTGTGGCCGGTCTGGGCTGGTCTGGTCCATTTTGATCCGGTTTCAGCCGTTCTGGGCCTGTCTGGTCCGGTGTGATCCGCTGTGAGCTGGTCTGGTCCGGTTTGATCTGAAGTCATCTGGTCAAAACCGGATTGAGCCGGTCTGGTCCGGTTTGAGCTGTTCTGGTCTGGATAGAGCCGGTCAAAACCAGTTGGTGGCCAGGTTTTAGCCGGTCTGGGCCGGTCTGCTCCGGTTTGATCCGTTTTCAGCTGGTCTGGGCCGGTCGAGTCCTCTTTGATTCGGACAAAACCGCTTTGAGCTGGTCAAACTCGGTTTGAGCCTGTCTGGTCTGGTTTGAGCCGGTCTGGTCTGGTTTGATCCGGTCAACACTGGCTCAGGTCGGTCAAAACCGGTTTGAGCCTGTCTGGTCTGGTTTGAACCGATCAAAACTGGTTTCTGGTCCAGTTTTAGGAGGTCTGGGCCAGTCTGGTCTGGTTTGATCTGACGTTAGCCGGTCCGGGCTGGTCTGACTCTGTTTGATCAGGTCTCATCCAGTCAAAACTGATTTTAGCCGGTCAAAACCGGTTTCAGCCCGTCTGGTGTGGTTTGAGCAGGTCAAAACCAGTTTGAGCCGGTCTAGTCTGGTTTGAGCCAGTCTGGTCTGGTTTGAGCCAGTCAACATGGTTCGAGCCAGTTTGGTCTGGTTGAAGCCACTCAAAACCGATTCTAGCCTGTCTGTGCCCGTCTGGTTCGGTTTGATCCGGTGTAATAAGTTCAAAACCGTTTTGAGCCGGTGAAAACCGGTTTTAGCCGGTCTGGAGTGGTTTGAGCTGGTCCAAAACGGTTTGAGCTGGTGAAAACCGGGTTGAGCCAGTCAAAACTGGTTTGAAACGGTCTGGCCAGGTTTGAGCCGGTCACAACCGGTTTGTGCCGGTCTGGCCTGGTTTTAGCTGGTCTGGGCCGGTCTGGTCCGGTTTGATCCGGTTTCAGCCTGTCAGGGCCTGTCTGGTCCGGTTTGATCCGGTGTGAGCCGGTCTGGTCCGGTTTGATCCGGTGTCATCCGGTCAAAACCGGTTTGAGCCGGTCTGGTCCGGTTTGAGATGGTCTGGTCTGGTTTGAGCCAGTCAAAACCGGTTTGAACCAGTCTGATCTGGTTTGAGCTTCTCAAAACAGGTTTGTGGCCCAGTTTTAGCTGGTCTGGGTCGGTCTGGTCCGGTTTGTTCCGGCTTCAGCTGTTCTTGGCTGGTCTGGTGCGGTTTCATCCGGTTTGAGCTGGTCTGGTCCGGTTTTATCGTGTCTCATTCGGTCAAAACTGGTTTGAGCCAGTCTGGACTGGTTTGAGCCGGTGAAAACCGGTTTGAGCCGGTCTGGTCTGGTTTGAGCTGGTCAAAACCGGTTTGAGCCGATTTGGCCCGGTTTTAGCCGGTCTGGGCCGGTCTTTTCCGGATTGATCCGGTTTCAGCCGGTCTGGTCCGGTTTGATCCGGTCTCATCCGGTCAAAACCGGTTTGAGCCGGTCTGGTCTTGTTTGAGCCAGTCTGGTCTTGTTTGAGATGGTCAAAACCTGATTGAGCCGGTTTGGCCCGGTTTTAGCCTGTCAGGGCCGGTCTGGTTCGGTTTGAGCCGGTTTGAGCTGGTTTGTGCTGGTCTGGTCCGGTATGATCCGGTTTGGGAAGGTCTGGTCCCGTTTGATCTGGTCTAATCCTGTCAAAACGGGTTTGAGCCCGTCAGGTCTGGTTTGAGCCGGTCAAAACAGGTTCGACACGGTATGGTCTGGTTTGAGCCAGTCAAAACAAGTTTGAGCCGGTTTGGCATGGTTTTAGGCGGTCTGGGCCTGTCTGGTCCGGTTTCATCCGGTTTAAGCCGATCTGGTCTTGTTTGAGCCGGTCAAAACTGGTTTGAGACAGTCTGGTGTGGTTTGAGCCGGTCAAAATAAGTTTGAGCAGCTTTGGCCCGGTTTTAGGTGGTCTGGGCCGGTCTGGATCAGTTTGATCCGGTTTTAGCCGGTCTGGGCCCCTCTGGTCCAGTTTGATCCGGTCTCATCTGGTCAAAATCGGTTTCAGCCAGTCAAAACCGGTTTGAGCTGGTCTGGTGTGGTTTGAGACGGACAAAACTGGTTAGAGCTGGTCAAAACCTGTTCGAGCTGTTCAAAACCGGTTTGAGCCAGTCAAAACCGGATTGAACCGGTCTGGTCAGGTTTGAGCCGGTCAATACCAGTTTGAGCCGGTCAAAACCGGATTGAGCCAGTGAAAACCGGTTTGAACCATTCTGGTCTGGTTTGAGCTGGTCATAACCGGTTTGAGCCGGTCTGGCCCGGTTTTAACTGGTCTGGGCCGGTCTGGTCCGGTTTGATCCGGTTTCAGGCAGTCTGGGCCTGTCTGGTCCGGTTTGATCCGGTTAGAGCACGGTCTGGTCCTGTTTGATCCGGTCTCATCCGGTAAAAACCGGTTTTAGCCGGTCAAAACCGGTTTGAGCCAGTCTGTTCCGGTTTGAGGCGGTCAAAACCAGCTCAGGCCGGTCAAATTCGGTTTCAGCCGGTCTGGTCTGGTTTGAGCCGGACAAAACCGGTTTGTGGCCCGGTTTTAGCGGGTCTGGGCCGGTCTGGTCTGCTTTGATCCGGTTTCAGATGGTCTGGGCCGGTCAAGTCCGGTTTGATTCGGTCAAAACCGCTTTGAGGCGGTCTGTTCTGGTTTGAGGCGGTCTAGTCTGTTTTGAGCCGGTCAAAACCGGTTGGATTCAGTATGGACTGTTTTGAGCCGGTCTGGTCTGGTTTGAGCCGGTGAAAACCTGATTGAGCCAATTTGGCCCGGTTTTAGCCTGTCTGGGCTGGTCTGTTTCGGTTTGAGCTGGTTTGAGCCATTTGTGCCGGTCTGGTCCGGTTTGATCTGGTGTCATCCGGTCAAAACCGGTTTGAGCCGGTCTGCTCTGGTTTGAGCTGGTGTGGTATGGTTTGAGCCAGTCAAAACCGGTTTGAGCCGGTTTGGTCCAGTTTGAGCCAGTCTGGTCTGGTTTGAGCCGGTCAAAACAGGCTCAGGCCGGTCAAAATTGGTTTGAGCCGATCGGGTCTGGTTTGAGCCTGTCAAAACCAGTTTGGGCCCAGTTTCAGCCAGTCTGGGCCGGTCTGGTCCGGTTTGATCTGGTTTCAGCTGGTCTGGGCCTGTCGAGTCCGGTTTTATCTGGTAAAAACCGCTTTGAGCCGGTCAAAACCGGTTTGCGCCAGTCTGGTCTGGTTTGAGCCGGTCTGGTCTGGTTTCAACCCGTCAAAACCGGTGTGTGGCCCAGTTTTAGCCGGTTTGGGCCGGTCTGGTCTGGTTTGCTCCGGCTTCAGATGTTCTGGGCCAGTCTGGTGCGGTTTCATCCGGTTTGAGATGGTCTGGTCCGGTTTTATCCTGTCTCATCCTGTCAAAACCGGTTAGAGCCAGTCTCTTCTGGTTTCAGCCGGTCAAAACCGGTTTTAGCCAGGGTGATCTGGTTTGAGCCGGTCTGGTCTGGTTTGATCCGGTCAAAACCTGATTGAGCCGTTTTGGCCCGGTTTTAGCCTGCCTGGGATGGTGTGGCTTGGTTTGAGTCGGTTTGAGCCGGTGTGTGCCGGTCTGGTCCATTATGATCTGGTTGGAGAAGGTCTGGTACGATTTGATCTGGTCTAATCCGATGAAAACCGGTTTGAGCCAGTCAGGTCTCGTTTGAGCCGCTCAAAACAGGTTCGAGCCGGTCTGGTCTGCTTGGAGTCGGTCAAAATACGGTTCAGCCGGTTTGGCCCGGATTTAGGCGGTCTCGGCCGGTCTGGTCCCGTTTGATCCGGTTTGAGCTGGTCTGGTCTGGTTTGAGCCAGTCAAAACAGGTTTGAGTCGGTCTGGTCTGGTTTCAGCTGGTCAAAATAGGTTTGAGCCAGTTTGGCCCGGTTTTAGGCGGTCTGGGCCGTTCTGGTCCGGTTTGATCTGGTTTTAGCCGGTCTGGGCTCGTGTGGTCCGGTTTGATCCGGTTTCATATGATCAAAATCGGTTTCAGCCAGTCAAAACCGGTTTGAGGCGGTCTGGTGTGGTTTGAGCTGGTCAAAACCGGTTCGAGCCGCTCAAAACTGGTTTGAGCCGGTCAAAACCGGATTGAACCGGTCTGGTCTGGTTTGAGCTGGTCAAAACCACTTTGAGCCGGTCAAAACCGGTTTGAGCTTGTCTGGTCTGGTTTTAGCCGGTCTGGTCTGGTTTGAGCTGGTCAAAACAGGCTCTGGTCGGTCTTCAGGTTTGAACCGGTCAAAACCGGTTCGTGGCCCAGTTTTAGGCAGTCTGGGAAGGTCTGTTCCGGTTTGATCCGATTTTAGCCGGTCTGGGCCACCCTGATTCGGATTGATCCAGTCTCATCTGGTGAAAACTGGTTTCAGCCGGTCTGGTGTGGTTTGAGCAGGTCAAAACCGGTTTGAGCTGGTCAAAACCGGTTTGAGCCGGTGTAGTCTGGTTTGAGCCGGTCTGGTGTGGTTTGAGCCGGTCAAAACCGGTTCGAGCCCGTCAAAACCGGTTTGAGCCGGTTTGATCTGGTTGAAGCCAGTCAAAACCGATTCATGCCTGTCTGAGACGGTCTGGTCTGGTTTGATCCGGTCCAATCAGGTCAATACCTGTTTGAGTTGGTGAAAACCGATTTTAGTGGGTCTGGAGTGGTTTGAGCCAGTCAAAACCGGTTTCAGCCGGTCAAAACCGGATTGAGCCAGTCAAAACCGGTTTGAGCCGGTCTGGTCTGGGTTGAGTCGGTCTGGTCTGGTTTGAGCCTGTCAAAACCGGCTCAGGTCGTTCAAAACCGGTTTGAGCCGTTCTGGTCTGGTTTGTACCGGTCAAAACCGGTTTGTGGCCCTGTTTTAGGCGGACTGAGCCAGCCTGGTCTGGTTTGATCCGATTTTAGCCGGTCTGGGCCGGTCTGATTCGGTTTCATCCAGTCTCATCCGGTCAAAACGGGTTTTAGCTGGTCAAAACCGGTTTCAGCCGGTCTGGTGTGGTGTGAGCAGGTCAAAACTGGTGTGAGATGGTTAAAACCGGTTTCAGCTGATCTGGACTGGTTTGAGCCGTTCTGGTCTGGTTTGAGTCGGTCAAAACCGGATCGAGCCAGTTTGGTCTGCTTGAAGGCAGTCAAAACCGTTTCGAGCCTGTCTGTGCCGGTCTGGTCCAGTTTGATCCAGTCTAATCAGGTCAAAACCGGTTTGAGCCGGTGAAAACCGGTTTTGGCCAGCCTGGAGTGGTTTGAGCCAGTCAAAACCGGTTTCAGCAGGTCAAAAACGGATTGAGCCAGTGAAAACCGATTTGAACCGGTCTGGTCTGGTTTGAGCTGGTCAAAACCGGTTTGAGCCGTTCTGGCCTGGTTTTAGCTGCTCTGGTCCGGTCTGGTCCGGTTTTATCTGGTTTCAGCTGGTCCGGTTTGATCCGGTGTGAGCCGTTCTCTTCCGGTTTGATCTGGTGTCATCCAGTCAAAACCAGTTTGAGCCGGTCTGGTCCGGTTTGAGCCGGTCTGGACTGGTTTGAGCCGGTCAAAACTGGTTTGTGCCCTGGTTTTAGCTGGTCTGGGCCGGTCTGGTCCACTTTGATCCAGTTTCAGCTGGTCTGGGCAGGTCGAGTCCAGTTTGATCCGGTCAAATCCGCTTTGAGCCGGTCAAAACCGGTTTGAGCCGGTCTGGTCTGGTTTGAGCCAGTCTGGTCTGGTTTGAGCCAGTCAAAACCGACTCAGGTCGGTCAAAACCGGTTTGAGCCTGTCTGGTCTGGTTTGAACCCGTCAAAACCGGTTTGGGGCCCAGTTTTAGGTGGTCTGGGCTGGTGTGGTCCGGTTTGATCCGATTTTAGCCCGTCTGGGCCGGTCTGATTTGGTTTGATACAGTCTCATCCGGTCAATACCCGTTTTAGCCAGTCAAAACCGGTTCCAGCCGGTATAGTGTGGTTTGAAAAGGTCAAAACCGGTTTGAGCCGGTCTGGTCTAATTTGAGCCAGTCTGATCGGGTTTGAGCGGGTCTGGTCTGGTTTGAGCTGGTCAAAACCGGTTCAAGCCGGTCACAACCGGTTTGAGCCGGTTTGGTCTGGTTGAAGACAGTCAAAAATGATTCCAGCCTGTCTGAGCCGGTCTGGTCCGGTTTTATCCGGTCTAATCAGGTCAAATGCGGTTTGAGTCGGTGAAAACCGGTTTTAGTCGGTCTGGAGTGGTTTGAGCCGGTCAAAACCGGTTTCAACCGGTCAAAACCGGATTGAGCCATTCAAAACCGGTTTGAACCGGTCTTGTCTGATTTGAGCCGGTCAAAACCGGTTTGAGCTGGTCTGGCCGGGTGTTAGCCTGTCTCAGCCGGTCTGGTCCAGTTTGATCCAGTTTCAGCCTGTCTGGGCCTGTCTGGTCCGGTTTGATCCGGTGTGAGCCGGTCTGGTCCGGTTTGATCCGGTGTCATCCGGTCAAAACCGGTTTGAGCCGGTCTGGTCCAGTTTGAGCTGGTCTGGTCTGGTTTGAGTCGGTCAAAACAGGCTCAAGGCGGTCAAAACCAGTTTGAGCCAGTCTGGTCTTTTTTGAGAGTGTCAAAACCAGTTTGTGGCCCGGTTTTAGCCAGTCTGGCCCGGTCTGGTCCGGTTTGCTCCGGCTCAGGTGTTCTGGGCCGGTCTGGTGCGGTTTCATCCGGTTTGAGCCGGTCTGGTCCAGTTTTATCCTGTCTCATCCGGTCAAAACTGGTTTGAACCAGTCTCTTCTGGTTTGAGCCAGTCAAAACTGGTTTGATACAGTCTGGTCTGGTTTAAGCCTCTCTGGTCTGGTTTGAGCAGGTGAAAACCTGATTGAGCCGGTTTGGCCTGGTTTTAGCCTGTCTGGGCCGGTCTGGTTCGGTTTGAGCCGGTTTGAGCCGGTTTGTGCTGGTCTGGTCCAGTATGATCCGGTTTGAGAAGGTCTGGTCCGGTTTGCTCCATTCTTATCTGGTCACTACCGGTTTGAGCTGGTCAGGTTTGGTTTGAGCCGGTCAAAACAGGTTCGACCCGTTAAGGTCTGGTTGGGGCCGGTTAAAATAGGTTTGAGCTGGTTTGGCATGGTTTTAGGCGGTCTGGGCCGGTCTGGTCCAGTTTGATCCGGTTTGAGCCGGTCTGGTCTGGTTTGAGCCGGTCAAAACCGGTTTGAGTTGATCCGGTCTGGTTTGAGCCGTTCTGGTCTGGTTTGAGCCAGTCAAAACCGGTTTGAGCCGGTCTGGTCCAGTTTCAGCCAGTCTGGTCTGGTTTGAGCAGGTCAAAACAGGCTCAAGATGGTCAAAACTTGTTTGAGCCGGTCTGGTCTGGTTTGAGCCGATCAAAACCGTTTTCTGGCCCGGTTTTAGCCGGTCTGGGCCGGTCTGTTCCGGTTTGCTGCGGTTTCAGCTGGTCTGGGCTGGTCGAGTCCGGTTTGATCCGGTCAAAACAGCTTTGAGCCGGTCAAAACCGGTTTGAGCCGGTCTGGTCTGGTTTGAGCCCGTCTGGTCTGGTTTGAGCCTGTCAAAACAGCTTCGACCCGGTCTGGTCTGATTTGAGCCGGTCAAACTCCGTTTGAGCCGGTCTGGCCCGGATTTACCCGGTCTGGGCCGGTCTGGTCCGGTTTGATCTCGTTTGAGCCGGTCTGGGCCTGTGTGGTCCGGATTGATCCGGTGTGAGCCGGTCTGGTCGGGTTTGATCCGGTGTCATCCGGTTAAATCCGGTTTGAGCCGGTCTGGCCCGGTTTGAGCCAATCTGGTCTGGTTTGAGCCCTTCAAAATAGGTTTGAGGCGGTTTGGCCTGGTTTTAGGCGATCTGGGCTGGTCTGGTTCCGTTTGATCCGGTTTTAGCTGGTCTGGGCCCGTCTGGTCCGGTTTAATCCAGTCTCATCCGGTCAAAATCGGTTTCAGCCTGTCAAAACTGGTTTGAGCCCGTCAAAACCGGATTGAACCGGTCCGGTCTGGTTTGAGCCGGTCAAAACCGGTTACAGCCTGTCAAAACCGGTTTCAGCCGGTGTGGTCTGGTTTGAGCCGGTCAAAACCGGCTTAGGTGGGTCAAAACCAGTCTGAGCCGGTCTGGTCTGGTTTGAACCAGTCAAAACCGGTTTGTGACCCAGTTTTAGGCTGTCTAGGCCGGTCTGGTCCTGTTTGATCCAATTTTAATCGGTCCTGGCCGGTCTGATTCGGTTTGATCCGGTCTCATCTTGTCAAAACCGGTTTTAGCCGGTTAAAACGGGTTTGAACTGGTCTGGTCTGGTTTGAGGTGGTCTGGTCTGGTTTGAGCCCATCAAAACCGGCTCAGGTCAGTCAAAACCGGTTTGAGCCGGTCTGGTCTGGTTTGAACGGATCAAAACCGGTTTGTGGCCCAGATTTCGGCGGTGTGGGCCGATTTGGTCTGGTTTGATCCGATTTTAGCCGTTCTGCGCCGGTCTGTTTTGGTTTGATCCGGTTTCATCAGGTCAAACCCGCTTTTAGTCGGTCAAAACCAGTTTCAGCCGGTCTGGTGTGGTTTGAGCCAGTCTGGTCTGGTTCGAGCCAGTCAAAACCGGTTTGAGCCGTGTTGGTCTGGTTGAAGCCAGTCAAAACCGATTCGAGCCTGTCTGAGCCGGTGTGGTCCAGTTTGATCCGGTCTAATCAGGTCACACCGGTTTGAGCCGGTGAAAACCGGTTTTAGCCGGTTTGGGGTGCTTTGAGCCGGTCAAAACCGGTTTGGGCCGGTTTGGTCTGGTTGAAACCACTCAAAACAGATTTGAGCCTGTCTGAGCCGGTCTTGTCTGGTTTGATCCAGTCTAATCAGGTCAAAACCGGATTGAGCCCGCGAAAACCGGTTTTAGCTGGTCTGGAGTGTTTTGCGCCAGTCAAAACGGGTTTGAGCCGGTGAAAAACCGGATTTAGCCAGTCAAAACCAGTTTGAACCTGTCTGGTCTCTTTTGAGCTGGTCAAAACCGGTTTGATCAGGTCTGGCCCGGTTTTAGATGGTCTGGGACGGTCTGGAAACGTTTGATCCTGTGTGAGTCAGTCTGGTCCGGTTTGATCCAGTGTCATCTGGTCAAAACCAGTTTCAGCCTTTCTGGTCCAGTTTGAGCCAGTCTGGTCTGGTTTGAGCTGGTCAAAACCGGTTTGAGCCAGTCTGGTCTGGTTTCAACCGGTCAAAATCGGTTTGTGGCCTGGTTTTTGCCGGTCTGGGCTGGTCTTGTCCAGTTTGCTCCGGCTTCAGCTGTTCTGGGCCGGTCTGGTGCGGTTTAATCCGGTTTGAGCCGGTCTGATCCAGTTTTATCCTTTCTCATCCGGACAAAACAGGTTTGAGCTGGTCTGGTCTGGTTTGAGCCGGTGAAAACCAGTTTGAGGCAGTCTGGTCTGGTTTGAGCCAGTCTAGTCTGGTTTGAGCTGGTCAAAACCTGATTGAGCCAGTTTCGCCTGGGTTTAGCTGGTCTGGGTCTGTCTGGTTTGGTTTGAGCCGGTTTGAACCGGTTTGTGCCGGTCTGGTCCGGTATGATCCGGTTTGAGAAGGTCTGGTCCGGTTTTGATGCAGTCTAATCCGGTCAAAACCGGTTTCAGCCGGTCTGGTCTGGTTTCAGCCGGTCAAAACCGGTTTGTGGCCTGGTTTTAGCCGGTCTGTCCCAGTCTGGTCCTGTTTGATCCGGTTTCACCTGGTCTGGGCCAGTCGAGTCCGGTTTGATCCGGTCAAAACCGCTTAGAGCCGGTCAAAACCGGTTTGAGCCGGTCTGATTGGGTTTGCGCCGGTCTGGTGTGGTTTGAGCTGGTCAAAACCGGCTCAGGTCGGTCAAAACCGGTTTGAGTCGGTCTGATCTGATTTGAACCGGTCAAAACCGGTTTGTGGCCCAGTTTTAGGCGGTCTCAGCCGTTCTGGTCCGGTATGATCCGATTTTAGCCGGTTTGGGCCGATCTGATACGGTTTGATCCGGTCTCATCTGGTCAAAATCGGTTTGAGCCGGTCTGGTCTGGTTTGAGCCGATCAGGTCTGGTTTGAGCTGGTCAAAACAGGTTCAAGCCGGTCTGGTCTGGTTTGAGCCGGTCAAAATAGGTTTGAGCCGGTTTGTCCCAGTTTTATGTGGTCTGGGCCGGTCTGGTCCTGTTTGATCCGGTTTGAGCCGGTCTGGTCTGGTTTGAGCCGGTCAAAACCGGTTTGAGTCAGTCTGGATTGGTTTGAGCCGGTCAAAATAGGTTTGAGCCGGTTTGGCCCGGTTTTAGGCGATCTGGGCCGTTCTGGTCCAGTTAGATCCGGTTTTAGCCTGTCTGGGCCCGTCTGGTCCAGTTTGATCCGGTCTCATATGGTCAAAATCGGTTTCAGCCGTTCAAAACCGGTTTGAGGCGGTCTGGTATGGTTTGAGAAGGTCAAAACCGGTTTGAGCCGGTCTGGTGTGTTTTGAGCCGGTCAAAACCGGTTTGAGCCAGTCAAAACCGGATTGAACCGGTCTGGTCTGATTTGAGCCGGTCAAAACCGGTTTGAGCCGGTCTGGTCTGGTTTGAGCCGGTCTGGTCTTGTTTGGGCTGGTCAAAACAGGTGTGAGGCGTTCTGGTCTGGTTTGAAGCAGTCAAAACCGGTTTGTGGCCCAGTTTTAGGCCGGTCAGGGACGGTCGTGTCTGGTTTGAGCCTATTTTAGCCGGTCTGGCCGGCCTGATACACTTTGATCCGGTCTAATCAGGTCAAAACAGGTTTGAGCCGGTGAAAACCGGTTTCAGCCGGTCTGGAGTGGTTTGAGCCCTTCAAAACCGGTTTGAGCCGGTCAAACCCGAATTGAGCCAGTCAAAATCGGTTTGAACCAGTCTGGTCTATTTTGAGCCGGTCCAAACGGTTTGAGCCAGTCTGGCCTGGTTTTAGCCTGTCTGGGATGGTCTGGTCTGGTTTGATACGGTTTCAGCCGGTCTGGGCCTGTCTGGTCCGGTTTGACCCGGTGGGAGCTGTCTAGTCTGGTTTGATCCGGTGTCATCCGGTCAAAACCGCTTTGAGCTGGTCTGGACAAGTTTGAGCCGGTCTGGTCGGTTTTGAGCCGGTCAAAACCGATTTGTGGCCCGGTTTTAGCCGGTCTGCCACGGTCTGGTCCGGTTTGATCTGGCTTCAGCTGTTCTGGGCCTGTCTGGTGCAGTTTCATCCGGTTTGAGCTGGTCTGGTCTGGTTTTATTCTGTCTCATCTGGTCAAAACCGGTTTGAGCCGGTCTGGTCTGGTTTGAGCCAGTCAAAACCGGTGTGAGCCGGTCTGGTGTGGTTTGAGACGGTCTCGTTTGGTTTGAGCTGGTCTGGTCTGGTTTTAGCCGATAAAAACCGGCTCAGGTCGGTCAAAACTGCTTTGAGCCGGTCAGGTCTTGTTCGAGCCAGTCAAAACCGGTTTGAGCCGATTTGGCCCGGTTTTAGCCGTTCTGAGCCAGTCTTTTCTGGTTTTATGCGATTTGAGCCGGTCTGGTCCGGTTTGATCAGTTCTCATCCGGTCAAAACCGGTTTGATACGATCTGGTCTTGTTTGAGCCGGTCTGGTTTGTTTGAAACAGTCTGGTCTGGTTTGAGCCGGTGAAAACCGGTTTCTGGACCGGTTTTAGCCGGTCTGGGCCGGTCTGTTCCGGTTTGATGCGGTTTCAGCTGGTCTGGGCTGGTCGAGTCCGGTTTGATCCGGTGAAAACCACTTTGAGCCGGTCAAAACGGGTTTGAGCCAGTCTGGTCTGGTTTGATGCGGTCTGGTCTGGTTTGAGCCGGTCAAAACCGGTTTGAGCCGGTTTGGTCTGGTTGAAACCAGTCAAAACCAATTCGAGCATGTCTGAGAAGGTCTGGTCCGGTTTGATACGGTCTAATCAGGTCAAAACGTGTTTGAGCCGGTGAAAACCGGTTTTAGCCAGTCTGGAGTCTTTTGAGCCAATCAAAACCGGTTTGAGCTGTTCTGGTCTGGTTTGAGATGGTCTGGTCTGGTTTGAGCCAGTCAAAACCGGTTCAAGCTGGTCAAAACCGGTTTGAGCCGGTTTGGTCTGGTTGAAGCCAGTCAAACCCGATTCGAGCCTGTCTGAGCCAGTCTGGTACAGTTTGATCCGGTCTAATCAGGTCAAAACCGGTTTGAGCCGGTGAAAACCGGTTTTTAGACGGTCTGGAGTGATTTGAGCCGGACTAAACCAGTTTGAGCTGGTCATAACCGGATTGAGCCAGTCAAAACCGGTTTGAACCGGTCTGGTCTGGTTTGAGCTGGTCAAAACCGGTTTGAGCTGGTCTGGCACGGTTGTAGCCTGTCTGGGGCCGGTCTGTTCCGGTTTGATCCAGTTTCAGCCGGTCTGGGCCTGTCTGGTCCAGTTTGACGCGGGGTGTGAGCCGGTCTGGTCCGGTTTGATCCGTGTCACCCGGTCAAAACCGGTTGGAGCCGGTCTGGTCTGGTTTGAGCCGGTCCAAAACCGGCTCAGGCCGTTCAAAACCGGTTTGAGCCAGTGTGGTCTGGTTTGAGCCGGTCAAAACCAGTTTGTGTCCTGGTTTTAGCCGGTCTGTCCCGGTCTGGTCCGTTTGCTCCGGCTTCAGCTGTTCTGGGCCGGTCTGGTGTGGTTTCATCCAGTTTAAGGCGGGTCTGGTCTGGTTTTTTCTCATAAGGTCAAAAGCGCTTTGAGCCGGTCTCTTCTGGTGTGAGTCGGTCAAAACCGGTTTGAGCCCGTTGGTCTGGTTTGAGCTGGTCTGGTCTGGTTTGAGCCGGTCAAAACCTGATTGAGCTGGTTTGGCCTGGTTTTTAGCCTTTCTGGGCCAGTCTGGTTCGGTTGGGAGCCAGTTAGAGCCGGTTTGTGCTTGTCTGGTCCTGCATGATCCGGTTTGAGAAAGTCTGGTCTGGTTTGATCCGGTCTAATCTGGTCAAAACCGGTTTGAGCCGGTCAGGTCTGGTTTCAGCCGGTCAAAACAGTTTCGAACCGGTCTGGTCTGGTTTGAGCCGGGTTAAAATAAGTTTGAGCCGGTTTGGCACGGTTTTAGGCGGTCTGGGCCGGTCTGGTCCGGTTTCATTAAGTTTGAGCTGGTCTGGTCTGGGTTGAGCTGGTCAAAACCGGTTTGAGCCGATCTGGTCTGGTTTTAAGCCGGTCAAAATAGGTTTGAGCCGCTGTGGTCCGTTTTTAGGTGGTCTGGGCAGGTCTCGTCCGGTTTGATCCGGTTTTAGCTGGTCTGGGCTCGTCTGGTCCGGTTTGATACAGTCTGATGCAGTCAAAATCGGATTCAGCCGGTCAAAACCGGTTTGAGGCGGTCTGGTGTGGTTTGAGCCGGTCTAAACTGGTTAGCGCCGGTCAAAACTGGTTAGAGCCGTTCAAAACCGGTATAAGCCGGTCAAAACCGGATTGAACCTGTCTGGTCTGGTTTGAGCCGGCCAAAACCGATTTGAGACGGTCTGGTCTGGTTTGAGCCGGTCTGGTCTGGTTTGAGCCGTTCAAAACCAGTTTGAGCCAGTCAGGTCTGGTTTGAAGCAGTGAAAACAGGTTTGTGTCCCAGTTTTACGTGGTCTGGGCTGGTCTGGTCTGATTTGATCCGATTTTAGCCGGTCGGGGCCGGTCTGATTCGGTTTGACCAGGTCTCATCCGGTCAAAACCGGTTTTAACTGGTCAAAACTGGTTTCA
The DNA here is from genome assembly GCF_047675955.1 of Chlorocebus sabaeus. Classification (NCBI taxonomy): domain Eukaryota; kingdom Metazoa; phylum Chordata; class Mammalia; order Primates; family Cercopithecidae; genus Chlorocebus; species Chlorocebus sabaeus. The sequence goes on from NW_027327520.1 coordinate 434,894, forward strand.
GCCGGTCTGGTTTGGTTTGAGCAGGTCAAAACCGGTTTGAGCCGGTCAAAACCGGACCGGTTTAAGCTGGTTTCATCTGTTTTGAGCCGGCCTGGTCTGGTCAAAACCTGTATGAGCTGGTGAAAACCTGTATGAGCTGGTGAAAACCGGTTTTAGCCGGTCTGGAGTCGTTTGAGCCGGTCAAAATCGGTTTGAGCTGGTCTGGTCTGGTTTGAGACGGTATGGTCTGGTTTGAGCCAGTCGAAACCGGTTCGAGCCAGTCCAAACCGGATTGAGCCGGTTTGTTCTGGTTGAAGCCAGTCAAAACCGATTCGAGCCTGTCTGAGCTTGTCTGGTCCGGTTTGATCCGGTCTAATCAGGTCAAAACCAGTTTGAGCCGGTGAAAACCGGTTTTAGATGGTCTGGAGTGGTTTGAGCCAGACAAAACCTGTTTGAGCCGGTCATAACCAGATTGAGCCAGTCAAAAACGGTTTGAACCGGTCTGGTCTGGTTTGAGCCAGTCAAAACCGGTTTGAGCCAGTCTGGCCTGGTTTTAGCCGGTCTGGGCCGGTCTGGTCCGGTTTGATCCGGTTTGAGCCGGTCTGGTCCGGTTTGATTTGTGTCATCCGGTCAAAACTGGTTTGAGCTGATCTGGTGTGGTTTGAGCCGGTCAAAACCGGTTTGAGCCATTTTGGTCTGGTTTGAGCTGGTCAAAACCGGTTTGTGGCCCAGTTTTAGCGGTCTGGGCAAGTCTGCTCCAGTTTGATCCGATTTTAGCCGGTCTGGGCCGGTCTGATTCGGTTTGATCTGGTCTCATCTGGTCAAAACCGGTTTTAGCCGATCAAAACCGGTTTCAGCCGGTCTGGTGTGGTTTGAGCAGGTCAAAACCTGTTTGAGTTGGTCTGGTCTGCTTTGAGCCGGTCTGTTTTGGTTTGAGCCAGTCAAAACCGGTTCGAGCCGGTCAAAACCGTTTTGAGCCGGTGGAAAACGGTTTTTAGCCGGTCTGGAGTGGTGTGAGTTGGTCAAAACCGGTTTGAGCTGGTCAAAACCGGATTGAGTGAGTCAAAACCGGTTTGAACAAGTGTGGTCGGATTTGAGCCGGTCAAAACCGGTTTGAGCCAATCTGGCCCGGTTTTAGCTGGTCTGGGCATGTCTGGTCCGGTTTGATCCGGTGTGAGCTGGTATGGTATGGTTTTATCCGTTGTCATCCGTTCAAAATAGGTTTGAGCCGATTTGGTCCGTTTTGAGCCGGTCTGGTCTGGTTGGAGCCGGTTAAAACCGGCTCAGGCCAGTCAAAACCGGTTTGAGCCGGCCTGGTCTTGTTTGAGCTGGTCAAAATCGGTTTGTGGCCCGGTTTTAGCCGGTCTGGGCCGGCCTGGTCCGGTTTGATCCAGTTTCAGTTGCTCTGGGCCGGTCGAGTCCGGTTTGATCTGGTCAAAACCGCTTTTAGCCGGTCAAAACCGGTTTGAGCCGGTCTGGTCTGGGTTGAGCCGGTCTGGTCTGGTTTAAGCCGGTCAAAACCGTCTCATGTCGGTCGAAACCGGTTTGAGACGGTCTGGTCTGGTTTGAACCGGTCAAAACCGGTTTGTGGCCCACTTTCAGGCAGTCTGGGTCGGTCTGGTCTGGTTTGATCTGATTTTAGCCAGTCTGGGCCGGTCTGATTCGGTTTCATACGGTCTCACCGGGTCAAAACCGGTTTTAGCCGGTCAAAACCGATTTCAGCCGGTCGGGTGTGGTTTGAGCAGGTCAAAACCGGTTTGAGCCGGTCAAAACTGGTTTCAGCTGATCTGGTCTGTTTTGAGCCGGTCTGGTTGGTTTTAGCCTGTCAAAACCGGTTCGAGCCGGTTTGGTCTGCTTGAAGGCAGTCAAAACCGATTCGAGCCTGTCTGAGCCAGTCTCGTCTGGTTTGATCCGGTCTAATCAGGTCAAAACCGGTTTGAGCCCATGAAAACCGGTTTGAGCCAGTCTGGAGTGGTTTGATCCGCACAAAACCTGTTTCAGCCGTTGAAAACTGGATTGAGCCAGTCAAAACCGGTTCGAACCGGTCTGGTCTGGATTGAGCTGGTCAAAACCGGTTTGAGCCGGTCTGGCCTGGTTTTAGCCTGTCTGGGCCGGTCTGGTCCGGTTTGATCCGGCTTCAGCCGGTCTGCCTGTCTGTTCCAGTATGATCCGGTGTGAGCTAGTCTAGTCCGGTTTGATCCGTGTCATCCGGTCAAAACTGGTTTGAGCTTGTCTGGTCCGGTTTGAGCCGGTCTGGTCTGGTTTGAGACGGTCAAATCCATCTCAGGCCGGTCAAAACCAGTTTGAGACGGTCTGGTCTGCATTGAGCCGGTCAAAATCGGTTTGTGGCCCAGTTATAGGTGGTCTGGACCGGTCTGCCCTGGCTTGATCCAATTTTAGCCGTTCTGGGCCAGTCTGATTCGGTTTGATCTGGTGTCATTCATTCAATGCCGGTTTTAGCCGGTCAAAACCGGTTTCAGCTGGTCTGGTGCGGTTTGAGCAGGTCAAAACCGGTTTGAGCCAGTCTGGTCTGGTTTGAGCCGTTCAAAACCGGTTTGAGCCGGTTTGGTCCGGTTGAAGCTAGTCAAAACTGATTCGAGACTGTATGAGACGGTCTGGTTAGGTTTGATCCGGTCTAATCAGGTCAAAACCGGTTTGAGCCGTTGAAAACCGGTTTTAGCCGGTCTGGAATGCTTTGAGCTGGTCAAAACCGGTTTGAGCCGGTCTGGTCTGGTTTGAGCCGGTCAAATCCGGTTTGAGCCAGTCTGGTCTGGTTTGAACGGGTCAAAACTGGTTTGTGGACCAGTTTTAGTGTGGTCTGGGCCGGTCTGGTCCGGTTTGATCCGATTTTATTTGGTCTGGGCCGGTCTGATTCGGTTTGATCCGGTCTAATCCGGTCAAAACCGGTTTTAGCCGGTCAAAACCGGATTCAGCCGGTATAGTGTGGTTTGAAGAGGTCAAAACCGGTTTGAGCCGGTCTGGTCTAATTTGAGCCAGTCTGGTCGGGATTTAGCCGGTCAAAACCGGTTTGAGTCGGTTTGGTCTGGTTGAAGCCAGTCAAAACCGATTTGAGCCTCTCTGAGCCGGTCAGGACCAGTTTGATCGGGTCTAATCAGGTCAAAACCAGTTTGAGCCGGTGAAAACCGGTTTTAGCCGTTCTGGAGTGGTTTGAGCCGGTCAAAACTGGTTCGAGCTGGTCAAAACCGCATTGAGCCGGTTTGGTATGGTTGAAGCCAATCAAAACAGATTCGAGCCTGTCTGAGCCGGTCTGGTCCGGTTTGATCCGGTCTAAACAGGTCAAAAGCAGTTTGAGCCAGTGAAAACCGGTTTGAGTCAGTCAAAACCGGATTGAGCCAGTCAAAACCGGTTTGAACTGGTCTGGTCTGGTTTCAGCCGTTCAAAACCGGTTTGAGCCAGTCTGGCCCGATTTTAGCCAGTCTCGTCCGGTCTGGTCCGGGTTGATCCAGTTTCAGCCTTTCTGTGTCTGTCTGGTCCGGTTTGATCCGGTGTAAGCCGGTCTTGTCCAAAATGATCCGGTGTCATCCGGTCAAAACCGGTTTGAGCCTGTCTGCTCCGGTTTGAGCCGGTCTGGTCTGGTTTGAGCTGGTCAAAAACAGCGCAGGCTGGTCAAAACCGGTTTGATCCGGTCTGGTCTGGTTTGAGCTGGTCAAAACCAGTTTGTGGCCCGGTTTTAGCCGGTCTGGCCCGGTCTGGTCTGGTTTGATCCAGTTTCAGCCGGTCTGGCACGGTCTGGTCTGGTTTGAGCCTGTCAAAATAGGTTTGAGCTGGTTTGGCCCGGTTTTAGGCGGTCTGGGCCGTTCTGGTCCGGTTTGATCCGGTCTCATATGGTCAAAATCGGTTTCAGCCGGTCAATACCGGTTTGAGCAGGTCTGGTGTGGTTTGAGCCGGTCAAAACCGGTTTGAGCCTCTCAAAACTGGTTCGAGCCGTTCAAAACAGGTTTGAGCCAGTCAAAACCGGATTTAACCGGTCTGGTCTGGTTTGAGCCTGTGAAAACCGTTATGAGCCGGTCAAAACCTGTTTGAGCTGGTCCAGTCTGGTTTAAGCCGGTCTCGTCTGGTTTGAGCCAGTGAAAACCGGTTTGTGGCCCAGTTTTAGGCGGCCTGGGCCTGTCTGGTCCGGTTTTATCCGATATTAGCCGGTCGGGGCCGGTCTGATTCCGTTTGATCCGGTCTCATCTGGTTAAAACCGGTTTCAGCCGGTGTGGTGTGGTTTGAGCAGGTCAAAACCGGTTCGAGCCGGTCAAAACCGGTTTGAATCGGTTTGGCCTGGTTGAAGCCAGTCAAAACCGATTTAAGCCTGTCTGAGCCGGTCTGGTCCGGTTTGATCCGGTCTAATCAGGTCAAAACCGGTTTGAGGCAGTGAAAACCGGTTTAAGCCGGTCTGGCGTGGTTTGAGCCAGTCAAAACCTGTTTGAGATGGTTAAAAACCGGATTGAGCCTGTCAAAACTGGTTTGAGCTGGTCTGGTCCGGTTTGATCCGGTTGAGCCGGTCTGGTCTGGTTTGAGACTGTCAAACTCTGTTTGAGCCGGTCTGTTCCTGTTTGAGTCCGATTTGAGCCGTTTAAAAACCGGTTTGACACAGTCTGGTCCTGTTTGAGCCTGGTTTGAGACAGTCAAAACCGGTTTGAGACTGTCTGGACCGGTTTCAGATGGTCAAAGCGGTTTGCTACTGGTTTGAGCCGGTCTGGTCCGTTTTGAGCCGGTCGGATACGGTTTGAATTCGGTTTGAGACAGGCAAAACCTGTCTGAGCCGGTCTGGTCCGGTTTGATCCGGTTTGAGCGGTTCTGGTCCTGTTTGATCCTGTTTGAGCCAGTCTGGTCCACTTTGATCTGGTAGAGAAAGTATGGTCTAGTTTGAGCTGGTCCAAACCTGTTTGAGCTGGTCTCCTCCGGTTTCAGCCGGTCTGGTCGGGTTTGAGCCGGTCAAAACGGGTTTGAGACGGTCTGGTCCGGTTTGAGTCTGGTTTGAGGCGGTCAAAACCAGTTTGAGCCGGTTTGGTCCGGTTTGAGTCCGGTTTGAGCCGGACAACACCAGTTTGAGACGGTCTGGTCCGGTTTTGAGTGCGGTTTGAACCGGTCATAACCGGTTAGAGCCGGTCTAGTCTGCTTTGAGCCGGTCAAAATCGGTTTGAGCCGGTCTGGTCTGGTTTTAGCCGGTCTAGACGCGTTTCAGTTGGTCAAAACCGGTTTGAGGCGGGGCTCGTCCAGTTTGAGCCGTTCTGGTCGGGTTTGAGCCGGTCAAAACCGGTTTGAGCCTGTGTGGTCCTGTTTGAGTCTGGTTTGAGCTGGTCAAATTCGGTTTGTGCTGCTCTGGTCCGATTTGAGCTGGTCAAAACCGGTTTGAGCCGGTCTGGTCCGGTTTGATCGGGTTTGAACCGGTCTGGTCCAGTTTGATTCGGTTGAGCCGGTATGTTGTGGTTTGAGCCGTTCAAAACCGGTTTGAGCCGGTCTGGTCCGGTTTGAGTCCGGTATGAGCCAGTCAAAACCGGTTTGAGCCGTTCTGGTCCAGTTTGTGTCAGGTCCAGTTTGAGTCTGGTCCAGTTTGAGCCGTTCTGGTCCGGTTTGAGTCTGGTTCGAGTCGGTCAACACCGGTTTGAGCCGGTCTGGTTCGGTTTGAGTCCGGTTTGAGACAGTCAACACCGGTTTCAGCCGGTCTGGTCCGGTGTGAGTCCGATTTCAGCCGGTCAAATTCGGTTGGAGCCAGTCTGGTCCGGTTTGAGCCGATCTAAGGGTCAGTCTGGTCTGGTTTGATTTGGATTGAGCCGGTCTGGTGCGGTTTGAGCCAGTCTAACCTGGTTTGAGCCATTCTGGTCCGGTTTGAGTCCGGCATGAGCCGGTCAAACCCTGTTTGAGCCTGTCTGGTTCGGTTTAAGCCAGTCTGGTCGGGTTTGAGCCGGTCAAACCTGGTTTGAGCCGGTCTGGTCCGGTTTGAGCCGGTCGAAACCGGTTTCAGCCGTTCTGGTCCGTACTGAGCCAATCAAAACCGGTTTGAGACTGTCTAAGCGCAGATCTGGTCCGGTTTGATCCAGTTTGATTCTGTCTGGTCCGTTTTGAGCTGGTCAAAACAGGTTTGAGCTGGTCTGTTCCAGTTTGAGTCCAATTTGAGCCGCTCAAAACCGGTTTGAGCCGCTCTGGTCCGGTGTGAGCTGGTCAAATCCTGTTTGAGCCGGTCTGGTGCGGTTTGAGCCGGTTTGAGCCGGTCTGGTCCGGTTTGATCCAGTAGAGCCAGTCTGGGCTTTTGTGAGCTGGTCAAAACCGGTTTGAGCCGGTCTGGTCCGGTTTGATCCAGTTTGATGGGGTCTGGTCCGATTTGAGCAGGTCAAAACCTTTTTCAGCTGGTCTGGTCCGGTTTAAGTCCGGTTTTAGCTGGTCTGATCCGGTTTGAGCCTGTTTGAGCCTGTCTGGTCCGTTTTGATCCGATTTGAGCCAGTCTGGTCCGGTGTCAGCTGGTCAAAACCGGTTTGAGCTGGTCTGGTCCGTTTTGATCCGGTTTGAGCCTGTCTGGTCCGGTTTGAGTCGTTCTGGTCCGGTTTGAGTCTGGTTCGAGCCGGATAACACTGGTTTGAGCCAGTCTGGTCCGGTTTGAGTCCGGTTTCAGCCGGTCAACACCGGTTTGAGCCGATCTGGTCCGGATGGAGTCCTGTTTGAGACGGTCTGGTCTGGTTTGAGTGTGCTTTGAGCCGGTCATAACCGGTTAGAGTCGGTCTAGTCCGCTTTGAGATGGTCAAAACCAGTTTCAGCCGGTCTGGTCGGGTTTGAGCCGGTCAACACTGGTTTGATCCCTTCTGGTCCGGTTTGAGTCCGGTTTGAGCCGGACAACGCCAGTTTGAGACGGTCTGGTCCGGTTTGAGTGCGCTTTGAGCCGGTCATAACCGGTTAGAGTTGGTCTAGTCCGCTTTGAGACGGTCAAAACCAGTTTCAGCCGGTCAGGTAGGGTTTGAGCCGGTCAACACTGGTTTGATCCGTTCTGGTCCGGTTTGAGTCTGGTTTGAGGTGGTCTGGTCCGGTTTGAGCCGGTCAAAACCGGTTTGAGCCGTTCTGGTCCGTATTGAGCCAATCAAAACCAGTTTGAGACGGTCTAAGAGCCGGTCTGGTACGGTTTGATACGGTTTAAGCCGGTGTGATCCGATTTGATCCGGTTGAGTCAGTCTGGTTCGGTTACAGCCGGTCAAAACTGGTCTGAGCCAGTCTGATCCTGTTTTAGCCCGTCTGCTGTGGGTTGACCCGGTCAAAACCGGTTTCAGCCACTCTGGTGTGGTTTGAGCAGGTCAAAACCGGTTTGAGACTGTTTGGTCTGCTTGAAGCCAGTCAAAACCGATTAGAGCCTCTCTGAGCCGGTCTGGTCCGGTTTCATCCGGTCTAATCAGGTCAAAACCGGTTTGAGTAGGTCAAATCCGGTTTTAGCCAATCTGGAGTGGTTTGAGCCGCTCAAAATCGAATTGAGACAATCAAAACCGGTTTGAACCGGTCTGGTCCGTTTTGAGCCGTTCCAAACCGGTTTGAGCCAGTCTGGCCTGGTTTTAGCTGGTCTGGGACGGTCTGGTCCTGTTTGATCCGGTTTCAGCCAGTCTGGCCCTGTCTGGTCCGGTTTGATCCGGTTTGAGCCGGTCTGGTCTGGTTTGAGCCTGTCTGGTCTGGTTTGAGCCGGTCAAAACCAGCTCAGGCGGGTTAAAACCTGTTTGAGCCGTTCTGGACTGGTTTGAGCCGGTCAAAACCGGTTGGTGGCCCGGTTTTAGCTGGTCTGGGCCAGTCTGGTCCGGTTTGACCGGTTTCAGCTGGTCTGGGCTGGTCGAGTCCGGTTTGATGCGGTCAAAACTGCTTTCAGCCTGTCAAAACGGGTTTAAGCCGGTCTGGTCTGGTTTGAGCCAGTCTGGTCTGGTTTGAGCCGGTCATAACCGGCTCAGGTCGGTCAAAACTGGTTTGAGCCGGTCTGCTCTGGTTTTAACTGGTCAAAATTGGTTTGTGGCCCAGTTTTAGGCGGTCTGGGCTGGTCTGGTCCGGTTTGTTCTGATTTTAGCCGGTCTGGGCCGATCTAATTCGGTTTGATCTGGTTTCATCCGGTCAAAACCGGTTTTAGCCGGTCAAAACCGGTTTCAGCCGGTCTGGTGTGGTTTGAGCAGGTCAAAACGGGTTTGAGCCAGTCTGGTCTGGTGTGAGCCGGTCTTGTCTGGTTTTAGACTGTCAAAACCAGTTTGAGCCTGTCAAAACCGGATTGAGGTAGTTTGGTCTAGTTGAAGCCAGTCAAAACTGATTCGAGCCTGTCTGAGCCGGTCTGGTCCTGTTTGATCAGGTCTAATCAGGTCAAAAGCGGTTTGAGCCGGTGAAAACAGGTTTTAGCCGGTCTGGAGTGGTTTGAGCCGGTGAAAACCAGTTTGAGCAGGTCAAAACCGGATTCAGCCAGTCAAACCCGGTTTGAACCGGTCTGGTCTGGTTGGAGCCGGTCAAAACCGGTTTGAGTCGGTTTGACCCGGTGTTAACCGGTCTGGGCCGGTCTGGTTGGTTTGATCCGGTTTCAACCTTTCTGGGTCTGTCTGGTCCGGTTTGATCCGTTGTTAGCCGGTCTGGTCCAGTTTGATCCAGTGTCATCCGGTCAAAACCGGTTTGAGCCGGTCTGGTCCAGTTTAAGCCAGTCTGGTCTGGTTTGTGCCGGTCAAAACCGGTTTGTAGCCCGGTTTTACCTGGTATGGCCCGATCTGGACTGGTTTGTTCTGGCTTCAGCTGTTCTGGGCTGGTGTGTTGCGGTTTCATCTGTTTTGAGCCGGTCTGGTCTGGTATTATCCTGTCTCATGCGGTCAAAACCGGTTTGAGCCAGTCTCTTCTAGTTTCAGCTGGTCAAAAGTGGTTTGAGCCAGTGTGGTCTGGTTTGAGCCGGTCTGGTCTTGTTTGAGCCAGTCAAAACCTGATTGAGCCGGTTTGGCCCGGTTTTAGCCTGTCTGGGCCGGTCTGGTTCGATTTGAGCCGGTTTGAGCCGGTTTGTGCTGGTCTGGTGCGGTATGATCCGGTTTGAGAGGGTCTGGTTCGGTTTGATCCGGTCTAAACCATTAAAAACCAGTTTGAGCCAGTCAGGTCTGGTTTGAGCCAGTCAAAACAGGTTCAAGCTGGTCTGGTCTGGTTTGAGTCGATCAAATTAGGTTTGATCCAGTTTGGCCCGGTTTTAGGCGGTGTTCTCAGGTCTGGTCCGGTTTGATCCGGTTTGAGCCGATCTGGTCTGGTTTAAGCTGGTTGAAACCGGTTTGAGCCGGTCGGGTCTGGTTTGAGCCGGTCAAAATAGGTTTGAGCCGGTTTGGCCCGGTTTTAGGTGGTGTGGACCGTTCTGGTCCGGTTTGATCCGGTTTTAGCCGGTCTCGGCCCGTCTGGTCCGGTTTGATCCAGTCTCATCCGGTCAAAATCGGTTTCAGCCAGTCAAAACCGGTTTGAGCCAGTCTAGTGTGATTTGAGCTGTTTAAACCGGTTTGAGCCAATCTGGTCTGGTTTGAGCCGGTCTGGTGTGGTTGAGCCAGTCAAAACCCGCTCAGGTCAGTCAAAACCTGTTTGAGCCGGTCTGGTCTGGTTAGAACCGGTCAAAACAGATTTCTGGCCCAGTTTTTGGTGGTCTGGGCCGGTCTGGTACAGTTTGATCCCATTTTAACCGGTCTGGGATGGTCTGATTCGGTTTGATCCGGTCTCATACGGTCAAAGCCAGTTTCAGCCGGTCTGATGTGGGTTTGAGCAGGTCAAAACTGCTTTGAGCCGGTCTGGTCAGCTTGAAGCTGGTCTGGTCTGGTTTGAGCCGGTCTTATATGGTTTAAGCCGGTAAAAACCGGCTCAGGTAGGTCAAAACTGGTTTCAGCCGGTCTGGTCTGGTTTGAAACGGTCAAAACCGGTTTTTGGCCCAGTTTTAGGCGGTCTGGGATGGTCTGTTCCGGTTGGATGCGATTTTAGCTGGTCTTGTCCGCTCTGGTTCGTTTTTATACGGTCTCATCCAGTCAAAACCGGTTTCAGCCGGTCTGGTGTTGTTTGCACAGGTCAAAATCGGTTTGAGCCAGTCTGGTCTGGTTGGAGTCCGTCTGGCCTGGTTTGAGCCGGTCAAAACCGGTTCGAGCCGGTTTGGTATGCCTGAAGCCAGTCAAAACCGATTCGAGCCTCTCTTAGCCAGTCTGGTCCGGTTTGATCCGGTCTAATGAGGTCAAAACCGGTTTGGGCCACTGAAAAGCGGTTTTAGCCCGTCTGGAGTGGTTTGAGCTGGTCAAAACCGGTTTGAGCCGGTCAAAACCGGTTTGTGGCCCGGTTTTAGCCGGTCTGGTCCGGTCTGCTCCGGTTTGCTCCGGCTTCAGCTGTTCTGGGCCGGTCTGGTGTGGTTTCATCTGGTTTGAGCCGGTCCGGTTCGGTTTTATCCTGTCTCATCCGGTCAAAACCGCTTTGAGCCTGTCTGGTCTGGTTTGAGCCAGTCAAAACCGGTTTGAGCCGGTCTGGTCTGTTTCGTGCCAGTCTGGTCTGGTTTGAGCTGGTGAAAACCAGTTTGTGGCCCAGTTTTAGGAGGTCTGGGCCGGTCTGCTCCGGTTTGATCCGATTTTAGCCGGTCTGGGCCGGTCTGATTCGGTTTGAACCGGTCTCATCCGGTCAAACCTGGTTTTAGCCGGTCCAAACCGGTTTCAGCCGGTCTGGTGTGGTTTGAATAGGTCAAAAGCGGTTTGAGCCGGTCAAAACCGGTTCGAGACCGTCAAAACGGGTTTGAGCCGGTTTGGTCTGGTTGAAGCCAGTCAAAACCGATTCGAGCCTGTCTGAGCTGTCTGGTCCGGTTTGATCCGGTCTAATCAGGTCAAAACAGGTTTGTGCTGGTGAAAAACGGTTTTAGCCGTTCTGGAGTGGTTTGTGCCGGTCAATATCGGTTTGAGCCGGTCAAAACCGGATTGAGCCAGTCAAAACCGATTTGAACCTGTCTGGTTTGGTTTGAGTCGGTCAAAAGCAGTTTGACCCGGGCTCCCCCGGTTTTAGCCAGTCTGGGACGGTCTGGTCCGGTTTGATACGGTTTCAGCCGGTCTGTGCCTGTGTGGACCTGTTTGATCCGGTGTGAGTCGGTCTGGTCCGGTATGATCCGTTGTCATCCAGTCAAAACCGGTTTGAGTCGGTCTGGTCTGGTTTGAGCCGGTCTGCTCTGGTTTGATCCAATTTTAGCCGTTCTTGGCCGGTCCGATTCGATTTGTTCCGGTCTCATCCGGTCAAACCCGGTTTTAGCCGGTCCAAACCGGTTTCAGTCGGTCTGGTGTGGTTTGAACAGTTCAAAACCAGTATGAGCCGTTCTGGTCCGGTTTCAACTGGTTTGGTCTGGTTTGAGTCAGCCAAAACCGGCTCAGGCTGGTCAAAATCGGTTTGAGCCGTTCTGGGCCGTTCTGGTCTGGTTTTCTCCGGCTTCAGCTGTTCTGGGCCGGTCTGGTGCGGTTTCATCCGGTTGGAGCCGATCTGGTCCAGTTTTATCCGTCTCATCTGGTCAAAACCGGTTTGAGCGGGTCTGGTCTGCTTTGAGCTGGTCAAAACTGGTTTGATCCAGTCTGGTCTTGTATGAGCCGGTCTGGTCTGGTTTGAGCCAGTCAAAACCTGATTGAGCCGGTTTGGCCCGGTTTTAACCTGTCTGAGCCAGTCTGGTTCGGTTTGAGCTGGTTTGAGCCGGTTTGTGCCAGTCTGGTCTGGTATAATCCAGTTTGAGAAGGTCTGGTCTGGTTTGATGCGGTCTAATCTGGTCAAAACCGGTTTGAGCCGGTCTGGTGTGGTTTGAGCCGGTCAAAACAGGTTCGAGCCGGTGTGTTCTGGTTTGAGCGGGTCAAAATAGGTTTGAGCCGGTTTGTCCCGTTTTTAGGCATTCTGGGCCGTTGTGGTCCCGTTTGAGGCTGTTTGAGCCGGTCTGGTCAGGTTTGAGCCGGTCAAAACCGGTTTGAGCCGGTCTGGTCTGGTTTGAGTCGGCCAAAACCGGCTCAGGCAGGTCAAAATCGGTTTGAGCCGGTCTGGGCCGGTCTGGTCCGGTTTCTTCCGGCTTCAGCTGTTCTGGGCCAGTCTGTTGCGGTTTCATCTGGTTGGAGCCGATCTGGTCCGGTTTTATCCTGTATCATCTGGTCAAAGCCGGTTTGAGCGGGTCTGGAGTGGTTTGAGCCGGTCAAAACTGGTTTGATCCAGTCGGGTCTGGTTTGAGCCGTTCTGGTCTGGTTTGAGCTGGTCAAAACCTGATTGAGCCGGTTTGGCCCGGTTTTAGCCTGTCTGAGCCGGTCTGGTTCGGTTTGAGCCGGTTTGAGCCGTTTTCTGCCGGTCTGGTCCGGTATGATGCAATTTCAGAAGGTCTGGTCCGGTTTCATCCGGTCTAATCCGGTCAAAAGTGGTTTGAGCCGGTCTGATCTGCTTTGAGCCGGTCAAAACAGGTTCAACCCGGTCTGGTCTGGTTTGAGCGGGTCAAAATAAGTTTGAGCCGGTTTGGCCCAGTTTTAGGCGCTCTGGTCCGGTCTGGTCCCGTTTGATCCGGTTTGAGCCGGTCTGGTCTGGTTTGAGCCGGTCAAAACCGGTTTGAGCTGGTCTGGTCTGGTTTGAGCCGGTCTGGTCTGTTTTGAGCCAGTCAAAACCGGCTCAGGTCGGTCAAAACAGATTTGAGCCGGTCTGGTCTGGTTTGAACCAGTCAAAACTGGTTTGTGACCCAGTTTTAGGCAGTCTAGGCCGGTCTGATCCGGTTTGATCCGATTTTAGCCGGTCTGGGCCGGTCTGATTCGGTTTGATCCGATCTCATCCGGTCAAAATCGGTTTTAGCCGGTCAAAACTGGTTTGAACTGGTCTGGTCTGGTTAGAGCCGGTCTGGTCTGGTTTGAGCCGGTCAAAACTGGTTCGAGCCTTTAAAAATCGGTTTGAGACGGTTTGGTCTGGTTGAAGCCAGTCAAAACCGATTCGAGCCTGTCTGAGCTGGTCTGGTCCAGTTTGACCCGATCTAATCAGGTCAAAACCGTTTTGAGCCGGTTAAAACAGGTTTTAGCCGGTCTGGAGTAGTTTGAGCCGTTCAAAACCGGTTAGAGGTGGTGAAAACCGGATTGAGCCAGTCAAAACTGGTTTGAACCGGTCTGGACTGGTTTGAGCCGGTCTGGCCCGATTTAAGCCATTCTGAGCTGGTCTGGTCTGGTTTGATCCGGTTTCAGCCGGTCTGGGCCTGCCGGGTCCGGTTTGATCCGGTATGAGCCAGGCTGGTGCGGTTTGATCCGGGGTCATCCGGTCAAAAGCGGTTTGAGCCGGTCTGGTCCGGTTTGAGCCGGTCTGGTCTGGTTTGAGCCAGTCAAAACCGGTTCAGGCCGGTCAAAACCGGTTTGAGCCCGTCTGGTCTGGTATGAGCCTGTAAAAACAGGTTTGTGGCCCGATTTTAGCCGGTCTGGGCCAGTCTGGTTTGGTTTGATCCGGTTTCACCTGGTCTCGGGCAGTCGAGTCTGGTTTGATCCGGTCAAAACCGCTTTGAGCTGGTGAAAACCGGTTTGAGCCGGTCTGGTCTCGTTTGAGCCGGTCTGGACTGGTTTGAGCCGTTCAAAACCGGCTCATGACGGTCCAAACCAGTTTCAGCCGGTCTGGTCTTGTTTGACCTGTTCAAAACCGGTTCGAGCCGGTCAAAACCATGTGAGCCGTTTTGGTCTGGTTGAAACCAGTCTAAACCTATTCGAGCCTGTCTGAGCCGATCTGGTTCGGTTTGATCCGGTCTAATCAGGTCAAAACCGGTTTGAGCCGGTGAATACCGTTTTTAGCCGGTCTGGAGTGGTTTGAGCCGGTCAAAACTGGATTGAGCCAGTCAAAACCGGTTTGAACTGGTCTGGTCCTGTTTGAGCCGGTCAAAACCGGTTTGAGCCGGTCTGGCCCGGTTATTGCCGGTCTGGGCCGGTGTAGTCCGGTTTGATCTGGTTTCAGCCGGTCTGGGCCTGTCTGGTCCGGTTTGATCCGGTGTGAGCCGGTCTGGTCTGGTTTGATCCGGTGTCATCCGGTCAAAACCAGTTTGAGCCGGTCTTGTCCAGTTTGAGCCATTCTGGTCTAGTTTGAGCCGGTCAAACCCGGTTTGAGCCGGTCTGGTCTGGTTTGAGCCAGTCAAAACAGGTTTGTGGCCCGGTTTTAGCCGGTCTGGGCCAGTCTGGTCCGGTTTGATCTGGTTTCAGCTGGTCTGGGCCAGTCGAGTCCAGTTTGATCTGGTCAAAACCGCTTTCAGCCGGTCAAAACCGGTTTGAGTCGGTCTGGTCTGTTTTGAGCTGGTCAAAACCGGTTTGTGGCCCGGATTTAGCCAGTCTCGCCCGGTCTGGTCCAGTTTGTTCCGGCTTCAGATGTTTTGGGCCAGTCTGGTGCGGTTTCTTCCGGTTTGAGCCGGTCTGGTCCGGTTTTATCCTGTCTCATCCGGTCAAAACTGGTTTGAGCCGGTCTGGTCTGGTTTGAGCCGGTCAAAACCGGTTTGAGCCTGTCTGGTCTGGTTTGAGCCGGTCTGGTCTGGTTTGAGCCAGTCGAAATCTGATTGTGCCAGTTTGGCACGGTTTTAGCCTGTCTGGGCTGGTCTGGTTCGTTTTGAGCCGGTTTGAGCCCGTTTGTGCCGGTCTGGTCTGGTATGATCCGGTTTGAGAAGGTCTGGTCTGGTTTGATCCGGTTTTAGCCTGTCTGGGCCAGTGTGATTCGGTTTGATCTGGTCTCATCCGATCAAAACCGGTTTTAGCCGGTCAAAACCTGTTTCAGCCGGTCTGGTGTGGTTTGAGCAGGTGAAAACCGATTTGAGCCTCTTAAAACGGGTTTGAGCTGGTCTGGTCTGGTTTGAGCCGGTCTGGTCTGGTTTGAGCCGGTCAAAACCGGTTTGAGCCGGTCAAAACGGGTTTGAGATGGTCTGGTCCGGTTTGAGTCTGGTTTGAGGCGGTCAACACCGGTTTGATCCGTCCTGGTCTTGTTTGAGTCCGGTTTGAGCCGGTCTGGTCCGGTTTAAGCTGGTCAAAACCGGTTTGAGTCGTTCTGGTCCGTATTGAGTGGATCAAAACCGGTTTGAGATGGTGTAAGAGCCGGTCCGGTCCAGTTTGATCCAGTTTACGCTGGTCTGGTCCGTTTTGATCCGGTTGAGCCGCTCTGGTTTGGTTTGAGCTGGTCAAAACTGGTCTGAGCCAGGCTGGTCCTCTTTTAGCCAGTCTGTTCGGGGTTGACCCAGTCCAAACCGGTTTCAGCCGGTCTCGTCCGGTTTCAGCCGGTCTGTTCGGGTTTGAGCCGGTGAAAACTGGTTTGAGCCGGTCTCGTCTTCTTTGAGTCTGGTTTGATCCAGTCAAAATCGGTTTGTGCTGCTGTGGTCCAATTCGAGCCGGTCCAAACCAGTTTGAGCTGGTCTATTCCGGTTTGAGACCGGTTTGAACGAGTCTGTTCCGGTTTTAGCCGGTCTGGTAGGGTTAGAGCCGTTAAAAACCGGTTTGAGCCAGTCTGCTCCGATTTCAGACGGTCTGGTCGGGTTTGAGCCAGTGAAAACCGGTTTGAGCCAGTCTGGTCCGTTTTGATCCGGTTTCAGCGGTTCTGGTCCGGTTTGATCCAGTTTGAGCCGGTCTGGTCCGCTTTCTTCTGGTTGAGCCGGTCTGGTCTGGTTTGAGCCGGTCCAAACCGGTTGGGGCCGCTCTCGTCCTCTTTCAGCTGGACTGGTCGGGTTTGAGCCAGTCAAAACGGGTTTGAGAGGGTCTGTTCCGGTTTGAGTCCAGTTTGAGCCCGTCTAAACCGGTTTGATCTGTTCTGGTCTGGTTTGAGGCCGGTTTGAGCCAGACAACACCAGTTTGAGACGGTCTGGTCAGGTTTGTGTGCGGTTGGAGCCGGTCATAACCGGTTAGAGCCGGTCCAGTGCGCTTTGAGCTGGTCAAAACGGATTTGAGCCGGTCTGGTCCGGTTTTAGCCGGTCTGGACGGGTTTGAGTCAGTCAAAACCGGTTTGAGGCGGTCTCGTCCACTTTCAGCTGATCTGATCGGGTTTGAGCTGGTCAAAACCGGTTTGAGCCGGTGTGGTCCTGTTTGAGTCTGGTTTGAGCTGGTCAAATTCGGTTTGTGCTGCTCTGGTCCGATTTGAGCCGGTCAAAACCGGTTTGAGACGGTCTGGTCCGGTTTGATCCGGTTTAAGCCGGTCTTGTCCGGCTTGATTCGTTTGAGCAGGTATGGTCTGGTTTGAGCCGTTCAAAACCGGTTTGAGCCGGTCTGGTCTGGTTTGAGTCCAGGTTGAGCTGGTCAACACCGGTTTGAGCCGGTCTGGTCCAGTTTGACTCAGGTTTGAGCCGGTCAACACCGGTTTGATCCGTTCTTGTCCGTTTTGAGTCCAGTTTGAGATGGTCTGGTCCGGTTTGAGACAGTCAAAACCGGTTTGAGCCGTTCTGGTCTGTATTGAGCGGATCAAAACCGGTTTGAGATGATCTAATAGCTGGTCTGGTATGGTTTGATCCAGTTTAAGCCTGTCTGGTCCCGTTTGATCCGGTTGAGCCGGTCTGGTTCGGTTTGAGCCGGTCAAAGTTGGTCTGAGCCAGTCTGGTCCGGTTTTAGCTGGTCTGGTCGGGGTTGACCCGGTCAAAACAGGTTTGAGCCAGTCTGGTCCTGTTTGAGTCTGGTTTGAGCTGGTCAAAATCGGTTTGTGCAGCTCTGGTCTGATTTGAGCCGGTCAAAACCGGTTGGAGCCGGTCTACTCCGGTTTGAGTCCGGTTTGAATGGGTCTGGTCCGGTTTTAGCCGGTCTGGTAGGGTTTGAGCTGCTCAAAACCCGTTGGAGCCTGTCTGTTCCAGTTTCAGACGGTCTGGTCAGGTTTGAGCTGGTCAAAACCGGTTTGTGCCGGTCTGGTTCGATTTGACCCGGTCAAAACTGGTTTGAGGTGGTCTCGTCCCATTTCAGCCGGTCCTATCGGGTTTGAGCTGGTTAAAACCGGTTTGAGCTGGTCTGGTCCGGTTTGATCCAGTTTAAGCCGGTCTGGTCCAGTTTGATCCGGTTGACCTGGTGTGGTCTGGTTTTAGCCGGACAAAACCGATTTGAGCCGCTCTGGTCCAGTTTGAGTTTGGTTTGAGCTGGTCAACACCAGTTTGAGACAATCTGGTCTGGTTTGAGTCCCGTTTGAGCAGGTCATAACCAGTTTGAACCGGTCTGGCCTGCTTTGAGCCGTTCAAAACCGGTTTGAGCAGGTCTGGTCCGGTTTGATCCGGTTTGCGCCTGTCTGGTCCATTTTGAGCCGGTGAAACCCGGTTTGAATCGGTCTGCTCTTGTTTGAGCCGGTCAAAACCGTTTTCAGCCGTTTGAGTCCAGTTTGAGCCGGTCTGGTCCGGTTTGAGCTGGTTTGAGCTTGTCTGGTACGGTTTGAGTCCGGTTTGAGCTGGTCAAATCCGGTTTGAGCCGGTACGGTCCGTATTGAGCCGGTCAAAACGAATTTGATCCGCCTTAAGCCGATCTGATCCGGTTTGAGCCGATTGAGCCTGTCTGGTCTGGTTTGAGCTGGTCAAACCCGGTTTGAGCCGGTCTAGTCCAGTTTCAGTCCGGTTTGAGCCGGTCTGGTCCAGTTTCAGTCCGGTTTGAACCGGTGAAAACCGGATTGAGCCGATCTGGTCCGGATTAATCCGGTTTGAGCTGGTCTGGTCTGGTTTGAGCTGGTCAAAACCGGTTTTAGCTAGTCTGGTCCGGTTTGAGTCCAGTTTGAGCCGGTCAACACCAGTTTGAGCCGGTATAGTCCGGTTTGAGTCCAGTTTGAACCGGTCAACACCGGCTTGAGCCGGTCTGCTCCGGTTTGAGTCGGTTTTGAGACGGTTCAAACCGGTTTGAGCTGGTCTAAGAGCCGGTCTGGTACGGTTTGATACGGTTTAAGTGGGTCTGGTCCGGTTTGAGCTCGTCAAACCCGATTTGAGCCGATCTGGTCCAGTTTGATCACCTGAGTGTGCACTCCCCTGAGTGAGCACCACCTGAGTGGGCACTCCACTTTGTGAGCGCCTCCCTGAGTGTGCACACCCCTGAGTGTGCACTCGTCTGAGTGAGGACTCCCCTGAGTGTGTTCTCCCCTGAATGAGCACTCCCCTGAGTGTGCACTCCTCTGAGTTCGTACTCTCCTGAGTGAGGACTCCCCTGAGTGTGCACTCCCCTGAGTTTGTGCTACCCTGAGATTTCACTCCCCTGAGTTCGCGCTTTTTTGAGTGAGTACTACCCTGAGCGTGCACTCCCCTGAGTGTATGCTCACCTGAGTGTGCACTCCGCTGAATGTGCGCTTCCCTGAGTGAGCACTCCCCTGTGTGAGCACTCCCATGAGTGTGCGCTCCCCTGAGTGTGCTCTCCCCAGTGTGTTCGCTCCCCTGAGTGAGCTCTCCCCTGAGTGTGAACTCCCCTGGGTGTGCACTCACCTGGGTGAGGACACCACTGTGTGTGCACTCCCCTGAGTGTGAACTCACCTGAGTGTGGACTCCCCTGAGTGTGCACTCCACTGATTGAGCACTCCCCTGAGTTTACACTCCCCTGAGTTTGCGCTCCCTTGAGATTGCGCTACCCTGAGTGAGCGCTCCCCTAAGTGCGCGCTCCCCTGAGTGTGAACTCACCTGGGTGAAGACACCCCTGAGTGTGCACTCCCCTGAGTGTGAACTCACCTGAGTGAGGCTCCCCTGAGTCTGCACTCCCCTGAGTGAGCGCTCTCCTGAGGGGGCACTCGCTTGAGTGATGACTTTTTTGTGTGAGCCCTCCCCTGAGTGTGCACTCTTCTGAGTTTGCACTCTCCTGAGTGAGGACTTCCCGGAGGGAGCACTCCCCTGAGTGTGCACTCCCCTGAGTGAGCACTCCCCTGAGTGTGCACTCCCCTGAGTGTGCACTCGCCTGGGTGAAGACACCCCTGAGTGTGCACTCCCCTGAGTGTTCACTCTTCAGGGTGTGCACTCCCCTGAGTGTGCGCTCCCCTGAGTGTGCACTCCCCTGAGTGAGCGCTCCCCTGAGTGCACATTCCCCTAAGTCGCACTCATGTGTGTGAAGACACCCCTGAGTGTGAACGCCCCTGAGTGTTCCCTCCCCAGGGTGTGCACTCCCCTCAGTGTGTGCTCCCCTGAGTGTGCACTCTGCTGAGTAAGCGCTCCCTTGAGTGTGCACTCCCATGAGTGTGGACTCGCCTGGGTGAAGAGACCCCTGAGTGTGCAATCCCCTGAGTGTTCACTCCCCAGGGTGTGCACTCCCCTGAGTGAGTGCTCTCTTGAGTGTGCACTCCTCTGTGTTTGCACTCTTCTGAGTGAGGACTCCCCTGAATGTGCCCTCCCCTGAGTGTGCGCTCCCCTGAGTGTGCACTCCCCTGAGTGTGCACTCCCCTGATTGAGGACTCCACTGAGTGCGCACTATCCTGAGTGTGCACTCCCATGAGTGAGCGCTCTCCTGAGTGTGCACTCGCCTGTGTGAGGACTCCCCTGAGTGTGCACTCCCCTGAGTGTGTGCTCACTTTAGTGGAAACTCTCCAGTGTGAGCGCACCCCTGAGTGTGCACTCCCCTGAATGTGCACTCACCTGAGTGAAGACTCCCCTTCATGTGCAGTCCCCTGAATGAGCACTCCACTGAGTGTGCACTCCTCTGAGTTTGTACTCTCCTGAGTGAGGACTCCCCTGAGTGTGCACTCCCCTGAGTTTGTGCTCCCTTGAGTGTGCGCTCCCCTGAGTGTGCACTCCCCTGAGTGAGCGCTCCCCTGAGTGCACACTACCCTGAGTGAGCGCTCCCCTGAGTGAGGACTCTCCTGAATGTGCACTCGCCTGAGTGAGGACTCCCCTGAGTGTGCACTCCCCGAGTGTGCACTCCTCTGAGTTCGCACTCTCCTGAGTGAGGTCTACCCTGTGTGTGCACTCCTCTGAGTTCGCCCTCTCCTGAGTGAGGACTCCCCTGAGTGTGCCCTCTCCTTAGTGTGCGCTCCTCTGAGATTGCGCTCCCCTGAGTGTGCGCTCGCCTGAGTGAGCACTTCCCTGAGTGCAAACTCCCCTGTGTGTGCACTCCGCTGGGTGAGGACACCCCTTAGTGTGCACTCCCCTGAGTGTGAAATCGCCTGAGGACTCCCCTGAGTGTGCACTCCACTGAATGAGCACATCGCTGAGTGTACACTCCCCTGAGTGTGCTCTCCCCTGAGTGTGCACTCCCCTGAGTGTGTGCTCCTCTAAGTGCGCACTCCCCTGAGTGTGAACTTGCCTGGGTGAAGACACCCCTGAGTGTGAACTCCCCTGAGTGTGAACTCGCCTAAGTGAGGCTCCCCTGAGTGTGCCCTCCCCTGAGTGTGCACTTTCCTGAGTGTGTGCTGCCCTGAGTGTGCGCTCCCCTGAGTGAGCGCTCCCCAGTGTGTGCACACCCTGAGTGTGCACTTGCCTGAGTGAGGACTCCATTGAGTGCACACTATGCTGAGTGTGCACTCCCCTGAGTGAGCGCTCCCCTGAGTGTGCACTGCTTTGAGCCAGTCTGGCCCGGTTTGATTCCGGTTTGAGCCGGTCAACAATGGTTTGAGCCGCTCTGCTCCGGTTTGAGTCCAGTTTCAGCTGGTCAAAGCCGGTTTGTGCCGGTCTGGTCCGATTTGAGCCGGTCAAAACAGGTTTGAGTTGGTCTAAGAGCCGGGCTGGTCCGGTTTGATCAGGTTTGAGCCTGTCTGGTCCGGTTTCAGGAGGTCAGGTCCGGTTTGAGCCATTCTGTTCTGGTTTGAGTCCGGTTTGAGCCAGTAAAAATCGGTTTGAGCCAGTCTGGCCCGGTTTGAGCTGGTCAAATCCTGTTTGAGACGGTCTGGTCCGGTTTGTGCCGGTTTGAGCCGGTCTGGTCCGGCTTTAGCCAGTCTGGACGGGTTTGAGTCGGTCAAAAGCGGATTGAGGTGGTGCCATCCAGTTTCAGCTGGTCTGGTCCGGTTTGAGCCGGTCAAAACCGGTTTGAGCCGGTGTGGTCCTGTTTGAGTCTGGTTTGAGCTGGTCAAATTCGGTTTGTGCTGCTCTGGTCCGATTTGAGCCGGTCACAAACGGTTTGAGCCGGTCTGGTCCAGTTTGATCGGGTTTGAACTGGTCTGGTCCAGTTTGTGACGGTTAAAACCGGTTTATCCGATTTAAGCCGGTCTGGTCCGGTTTGATCCTGTTGAGCCGGTCTGGTCTGGTTTGAGATGGTCAAACCCGGTTTGAGCCGTTCTTTTCCTGTTTGAGTCCTATTTGAGCCGTTTAAAACAGGTTTGACCTGGTCTGGTCCTGTTTGAGTCCGGTTTGAGTCAATCAAAACCGGATTGAGGCTGTCTGGACCGGTTTGCGCTGGTCAAAAGCGGTTTGTGACCGGTTTGAGCCCGTCTGGTCCGGTTTGAGCTGGTCTGGTCCGGTTTGAACCGTTTGAGCCTGTATGATATGGTTTGAGCCGGTTAAAACCAGTTTGAGCCGATCGGGTCCGGTTTGAGTCTTGTTTGAGCCAGTCTAAACTGGTTTGAGCCGGTCTGGTCCGGTTTGAGTGCGGTTTGAGCCGGACAACACCAGTTTGAGACTCTCTGGTCAGGTTTGAGTGTGGTTTACGCCTGTCATAACCGGTTAGAGCCGATCTAGTCCGCTTTGAGCCGGTCAAAACGGATTTGAGCCGGTCTGGTCCTGTTTTAGCCGGCCCGGACAGCTTTGAGTTGGTCAAAACCGGTTTGAGGCGGTCTCGTCCAGTTTCAGCCCGTCTGGTCGGGTTTGAGCCGGTCAAAACCGGTTTGAGCCGGTGTGGTCCTGTTTGAGTCTGGTTTGAACTAGTCAAATTCGGTTTGTGCTGCTCTCGTCCGATTTGAGCCGGTCAAAACCGGTTTGAGCCTGTCTGGTCCGGTTTCATGCGGTTTAAGCCGGTCTGCTCCGGTTTGAATCGTTTGAGCCGGTATGGTCTGGTTTGAGCCGTTCAAAACCGGTTTGAGCCTGTCTGGTCCGGTTTGAGTCCAGTTTGAGCCGGTTTGGTCCTTTCCGGTTTGAGCTGATCAAAACCGATTTGAGCCGGTCTAGTCCGGTTTGACTCCTGTTTGAGCCAGTCAACAACGGTTTGAGCCGGTCTGCTCCGGTTTGAGTCCAGTTTCAGCCAATTAAAACCTGTTTGTGCCGGTCTGGTACGATTTGAGCCGGTCAACCCAAGTTTGAGCCGGTCTGGTCCGGTTTGATCCCGTTAAAGCTGGTCTGGTTCCTGTTTGATCCGGTAGAGCCGGTCTGGGCTTTTGTGAGCTGGTCAAAACCGGTTTGAGCCGGTCTGGTCCGGTTTGATCCGGTTTGAGCCTGTCTGGTCCGGTTTGAGACGTTCTGGTCCGGTTTGAGTCTGGTTCGAGCCGGATCACACCGGTTTGAGCCCGTCTGGTCTGGTTTGAGCCGGTCAACACCAGTTTGAGCTGATCTGGTCCGGTTGGAGTCCCGTTTCAGAAGGTCTGGTCCGGTTAGAACCGGTCAAAACTGGTTTGAGCCGTTCTGGTCTGTATTGAGCGGATCAAAACCGGTTTGAGACGGTCTAAGAGCCGGTCTGTTCAGGTTTGATCCGGTTTAAGCTGGTCTGGTACGGTTTGATACGGTTGAGCCAGTCTGGTTCGGTTTGAGCCGGTCAACACTGGTCTGAGCCAGTCTGGTCCGGTTTTAGCCAGTCTGGTTGGGGTTGTCCCGGTCCAAACCGGTTTCAGCCAGTCTCGTCCGGTTTCAGCCAGTCTGGTCGGGTTTGAGCAGGTGAAAACCGGTTTGAGCCGGTCTGGTCCTGCTTGAGTCTGCTTTGAGCCGGTCAAAATCGGTTTGTGCTGCTCTGGTCCGATTTGAGCCGGCCAAAACCGGTTTGAGCCGGTCTATTCCGGTTTGAGTGCAGTTTGAATGGGTCTGGTCTGGTTTTAGCCGGTCTGGTAGGGTTTGAGCCGGTCAAAACGGATTTGAGCCTGTCTGGTCAGGTTTCAGATGGTCTGGTCGGGTTTGAGCCAGTCAAAACCGGTTTGTGCCGGTCGGGTCCGGTTTGAGTCCAGTTTGAGCCGGTCAAAACTGGTTTGAGCCCGTCTGGTCCCGTTTGATCCGGTTTGAGCGGTTCTGGTCCAGTTTGACCCGGTTTGAGACGGTCTGGTCCGCTTTGATCTGGTTGAGCCAGTCTGGTGTGGTTTGAGCTGGTCCAAACCGGTTTGAGCCGGTCTCGTCCGGTTTCAGCCGGTCTGGTCTGGTTTGAGCCGGTCAAAACAGGTTTGAGACGGTCTGGTCCGGTTTCAGTCTGGTTTGAGCCGGTCAAAACCGGTTTGAGCCTGTCTGGTCCTGTTTGAGTCCGGTTTGAGCTGGACAACACCAGTTTGAGACGGTCTGGTCTGGTTTGAGTGCGGTTTCAGCCAGTCATAACCGGTTAGAGCCCGTCTAGTACGCTTGGAGCCGGTCAAAACCGGTTTGAGCCGGTATGGTCCGCTTTTAGCCGGTCTGGACGGGTTTGAGTCCGTCAAAACCGGTTTGAGGCGGTCTCGTCCAGTTTCAGCCGGTCTGGTTGGGTGTGAGCTGCTCAAAACCGGTTTGAGCCGGTGTGGTCCTGTTTGAGTCTGGTTTGAGCTGGTCAAATTCGGTTTGTACTGCTCTGGTCCGATTTGAGCCGGTCAAAATCGGTTTGTGCTGCTCTGGTCCGATTTGAGACGGTCAAAACCGGTTTGAGCTGGTCTATTCCGGTTTGAGTCCGGTTTGAACGGGTCTGGTCTGGTTTTAGCCGGTCTGGTAGGGTTTGAGCAGGTCAAAACGGATTTGAGCCTGTCTGGTCTGGTTTCAGATGGTCTGGTCGGGTTTGAGCCGGTCAAAACCGGTTTGTGCTGGTCGGGTCCGGTTTGAGTCCGGTTTGAGCTGGTCAAAACTGGTTTGAGCCGGTCTGGTCCCGTTTGATCCAGTTTGGGCGGTTCTGGTCCAGTTTGACCCAGTTTGAGATGGTCTGGTCCGCTTTGATCTGGTTGAGCCAGTCTGGTCTGGTTTGAGCCGGTCCAAACCGGTTTGAGCTGGTCTCGTCTGGTTTCAGCCGGTCTGGTCTGGTTTGAGCCGGTAAAAACGGGTTTGAGACGGTCTGATCCGGTTTCAGTCTGGTTTGAGCCGGTCAAAACCGGTTTGAGCCGGTCTGGTCCTGTTTGAGTCCGGTTTGAGCTGGACAACACCAGTTTGAGACAGTCTGGTCTGGTTTGAGTGCGGTTTGAGCCAGTCATAACCGGTTAGAGCCGGTCTAGTATGCTTTGAGCCAGTCAAAACCGGTTTGAGCCGGTCTGGTCCGGTTTTAGCCGGTCTGCACGGGTTTGAGTCGGTCAAAACCGGTTTGAGGCGGTCTCGTCCAGTTTCAGCCGGTCTGGTTGGGTTTGAGCCAGTCAAAATCGGTTTGAGCCGGTGTGGTCCTGTTTGAGTCTCGTTTGAGCTGGTCAAATTCGGTTTGTGCTGCTCTGGTCCGATTTGAGCCGGTCAAAACCGGTTTGAGCCGGTCTGGTCCAGTTTGATCAGGTTTGAACCGGTCTGGTCCGGTTTGATTCGGTTGACCCGGTCTGGTCTGGTTTGAACCGTTCAAAACCGGTTTGAGCTGGTGTGGTCCTGATTGAGTCCAGTATGAGCTGGTCAAAACCGGTTTGAGCTGGTCTGGTCCAGTTTGTGTCAGGTCCAGTTTGTGTCTGGTCCGGTTTGAGCCGTTCTTGTCCGGTTTGAGTCTGGTTCGAGTCTGTCAACACCGGTTTGAGCCAGTCTGGTTCGGTTTGAGTCCAGTTTGAGCCGGTCAACACCGGTTTGAGCCGGTGTGGTCCAGTGTAAGTCCTATTTGAGCCGGTCAAAACCGGTTGGAGCCGGTCTGGTCCGGTTTGAGCCGGTCTAAGGATCGGTCTGGTCCGGTTTCAGTTTGAGCTGGTCTGGTGCGGTTTGAGCCGTTCTGGTCCGGGTTGAGTCCGGTTTGAGCCGGTCAAACACTGTTTGAGCCAGTCTGGTTCGGTTTAAGCCAGTCTGGTCGGGTTTGAGCCGGTCAACCCTGGTTTGAGCCAGTCTGGTCCGGTTTGATTCGGTTAAAGCCGGTCTGGTCCGGTTTGAATCCGGTTTGAGCAGGTCTGGACGGGTTTGAGCCTGTTTGAGCCTGTCTGGTCCGGTTTGATCCGATTTGAGATGGTCTGGCCCGGTTTAAGCTGGTCAAAACCGGTTGGAGATGGTGTGGTCCGTTTTGATCCGGTTTGAGCCTGTCTGGTCCGGTTTGAGTCGTTCTGGTCCGGTTTGAGTCTGGTTCGAGCCAATAAACACCGGTGTGAGCCGGTCTGGTCCTGTTTGAGTCAGGTTTGAGCCGGTCAACACCAGTTTGAGCCGGTCTGGTCCAGTTTGAGTCCGATTTGAGCCGGTCCAAACCGATTGGAGCCGGTCTGGTCCGGTTTGAGCCGGTCTAAGAGCCGGTCTGCTACGGTTTGATTCGGTTTGATCCGGTCTGGACCAGTTTGAGCCAATCTAACCTGGTTTGAGCCGTTCTGGTCCCGTTTGAGTCCAGTTTGAGCCGGTCAAACCATATTTTAGCCAGTCTGGTCTGGTTTAAGCCAGTCTGGTCGGGTTTGAGCCGGTCAACCCCGGTTTGAGCCGGTCTGGTCCAGTTTGATCCGATTAAAGCCGGTCAGATCCGGTTTGACCCGGTAGAGCCGGTCTGGGCTTTTGTGAGCTGGTCAAAACCGGTTTGAGCCGGTCTGGTCCGGTTTGATCCGGTTTGATGGGGTCTGGTCCGATTTGAGCCGGTCAAAACCGTTTTCAGCTGTTCTGGTCTGGTTTAAGTTCGGTTTTAGCTGATCTGATCCGGTTTGAGCCTCTTTGAGCCTGTCTGGTCGGTTTTGATCCGATTTGAGGCGGTCTGGTCCGATTTCAGCTGGTCCAAACCGGTTTGAGGCGGTCTGGTCCGTTTTGATACCTTTTGAGCCTGTCTGGTCCGGTTTGAGACGTTCTGGTCCGTTTTGATATGGTTTGAGCCTGTCTGGTCCAGTTTGGGACGTTCTGGTCCGGTTTGAGTCTGGTTCGAGCCGGACAACACCGGTTTGAGCCTGTCTGGTCCGGTTTGAGTCCAGTTTGAGCCGGTCAACACCGGTTTGAGCCGATCTGGTCTGGTTGGAGTCCCGTTTCAGACGGTCTGGTCCGGTTTGAGCTGGTCAAAACCGGTTTGAGCCGTTCTGGTCCGTATTGAGCGGATCAAAACTGGTTTGAGACGGTCTAAGAGCCGGTCCGGTCTGGTGTGATCCGGTTTAAGATGGTCTGGTCCGGTTTGATCCAATTGAGCCAGTCTGGTTCAGTTTGAGCTGGTCAAAACTGGTCTGAGACAGTCTGGTCCGGTTTTAGACGGTCTGGTCGGGGTTGACCCGTTCCAAACTGGTTTCCGCCGGTCTCGTCTGGTTTCAGCCGGTCTGGTCGGGTTTGAGCAGGTGAAAACCGGTTTGAGCCGGTCTGGTCCTGCTTGAGTCTGGTTTGAGCCGGTCAAAACCGGTTTGTGCTACTCTGGTCCGATTTTAGACGGTCAAAACCGGTTTGAGCCGGTCTATTCCGGTTTGAGTCCGGTTTGAACGGGTCTGGTTCGATTTTAGCCGGTCTGGTAGGGTTTGAACCAGTCAAAACGGGTTTGAGCCTGTCTGGTCCGGTTTCAGACGGTCTGGTCGGGTTTGAGCCGGTCAAAACCGGTTTGAGGCGGTCTCATCCCAATTCAGCCGGTCTGGTCGAGTTTGAGCCGGTGAAAACTGGTTTGAGCCGGTCTGGTCCGGTTTGATCCAGTTTCAGCAGTTCTGGTCCGGTTTGAACCGGTTTGAGCCGGTCTGTTCCGCTTTGATCTGGTTGAGCCAGTCTTGTCTGTTTTGAGCCGGTCCAAAGCGGTTTGAGCAGGTCTCATCCAGTTTCAGCAGGTCTGGTCGGTTTTGAGCCGGTCAAAACGGGTTTGAAGCGGTCTGGTCCGGTTTGAGTCCAGTTTGAGCCTGTCAAAACCGGTTTGAGTCGGTCTGGTCCGGTTTGAGTCCAGTTTGAGCCAGACAACAACAGTTTGAGAGGGTCTGGTCCGGTTTGAGTGCGGTTTGAGCCGGACATAACCGCTAGAGCCGGTCTAGTCCGCTTTGAGCTGGTGAAAACCGGTTTGAGCCAGTCTGGTCCGGTTTTAGCCGGTCTGGACGGGTTTGAGTCGGTCAAAACCGGTTTGAGGCGGTCTTGTCCAGTTTCAGCCGGTCTGGTTGGGTTTGAGCCGGTCAAAACCGGTTTCAGCCGGTGTGGTCCTGTTTGAGTCTGGTTTAAGCTGGTCAAATTCGGTTTGTGTTGCTCTCGTCCGATTTGAGCCGGTCAAAACCGGTTTGAGCTGGTCTGGTCCAGTTTGATCCGGTTTAACCCAGTCTGGTCCAGTTTGATTCGTTTGAGCTGGTATGGTCTGGTTTGAGCCGTTCAAAACCGGTATGAGCCGGTCTGGTTGGGATTGAGTCCGGTTTTTGCTGGTCAACACCGGTTTGAGCCGGTCTGGTCCAGTTTGAGTCAGGTTTGAGCCGGTCAACACAGGTTTGATCCGTTCTGCTCCGGTTTGAATCTGGTTTGAGCCGAACTTGTCCAGTTTGAGCCGGTCAAAACATGTTTGAGCTGGTCTAAGAGCCGGTCTGGTCCATTTTGATCCTGTTTGAGCCTCTCTGCTTCGGTTTGAGCCAGTCAAACCCTGTTTAAGCCGGTCTGGTCCGGTTTGTGCCGGTGTGAGCCGGTCTGGTCCGATTTGATCCGGTTGGGCCGGTCGGTTCTGGTTTGAGCCACTCAAAACTGGTTTGAGGCGGTCTGGTCCGTTTTGATCCCCTGAGTGTGCACTCCCCTGAGTGAGCACTCACCTGAGTGGGCACTCCGCTTTGTGAGCGCCTCCCTGAGTGTGCATTCCCCTGAGTGTGCACTCGTCTGAGTGAGCACTCCCCTGAGTGTGTACTCCCCTGAATGAGCACTCCCCTGAGTGTGCACTCCTCTGAGTTCGCACTCAACTGAGTGAGGACTCCCCTGGGTGTGCACTCCCCTGAGTGTGTGCTACCCTGAGATTTCGCTCCCCTGAGTTTGCACTCTTTTGAGTGAGGACTCCCGTGAGTGTGCACTCCCCTGTGTGTATGCTCACCTGAGCGTGCACTCCGCTGAGTGTGTGCTCTCCTGAGTGAGCACTCCCCTGTGTGTGCACTCCCATGAGTGTGCGCTCCACTGTGTGTGCTCTCCCCAGTGTGTTCGCTGCCCTGAGTGAGCGCTCCCCTGAGTGCGAACTCCCCTGAGTGTGCACTCGCCTGGGTGAGGACTCCCCTGAGTGTGCACTCGCCTGGATGAGGACTCCCCTGAGTGTGCACTCCCCTGATTGTGAACTCGCCTGAGTTTGGACTCCCCTGAGTGTGCACTCCACTGATTGAGCACTCCCCTAAGTTTACACTCCCCTGAGTTTGTGCTCCCTTGAGATTGCGCTATTCTGAGTGTGAACTCCCCTGAGTGAGCGCTCCCCTGAGTGCGCACTAACCTGAGTGTGCACTCGCCTGGGTGAGGACACCCCTGAGTGTGCACTCCCCTGAGTGTGAACTCGCCTGTGTGTGCACTCCTCTTAGTTTGCACTCCTCTGAGTGAGGACTCCCCTGAGTGTGCACCCCCCAGTGTGTGCACTCCCCTGAGTGTGCGGTCCCCTGAGTGTGCACACCCCTGAGTGAGCGCTCCGCTGAGGGTGCACTCCCCTGAGCGTGCGCACACCTGAGTAAGGACTACTCTAAGTGGACACTCCCCTGAGTGTGAACTCGCCTGAGTGAGGACTCACCAGAGTGAGCGCTCTCCTGAGGGGGTACTCGTCTGAGTGATGACTCCCCTGAGTGTGCACTCCCCTGAATGAGCACTCCCCTGAGTGAGCGCTCCCCTGAGTGTGCACTCCCCTGAGTGTGCGCTCACCTGAGTAAGGACTACTCTGAGTCGGCACTCCCCTGAATGTGCGCTCTCCTTTGTGAGGACTCCCCTGAGTGTGCACTCCCCTGAGGGAGGACTCCCCTGAGTGTGCACTCCCCTGAGTGTGCACTCTCCTGAGGGAGGACTCCCCTGAGTGTGCACTCCCCTGAGTGAACACTCTCCTGAGTGTGCACTCCTCTTAGTTCGCACCCTCCTGAGTGAGGACTCCACTGAGTGTGCACTCCCCTGAGTGTGCGCTCCTTTGAGTGTGCACTCCCCTGAGTGAGCGCTCCCCTGAGTGTGCTCTCACCTGAGAGTGCACTCGCCTGAGTGAGGACTACTCTGTGTGTGCACTCCCCTGAGTGTGGACTCGCCTGAGTGAGGGCTCCCCTGAGTGTGCTCTTCCATGTGTGAGCGCTCACCTCAGTGGCCACTCCCCTGTGTGAGCGCTCCCCTGAGTGTGCACTCCCCTGTGTGTGCACTCCCTTGAGTGAGGACTCCCCTGAGTGTGCACTCCCCTAAATGAGCACTCCCCTTCGTGTACACTCCCCTGAGTAAGCCAGTGAAACCCGTTTTGAGCCAGTCTGATCCGGTTTAAGCCGGACTGGTCGGGTCTGAGCTGGTCAATGCTGGTTTGAGGCGGTCTGTTCCAGTTTGATCCGGTTTAAGCCGGTATGGTCCGGTGTGATCCGGTTGAGCCGGTCTGGTCCGGTTTGAGCCAGTCAAAACCGGTTTTAGCCGGTCTGGTCGGGTTTGATCCGGTTTGAGACAGTCTGCCCCGGTTTGATCTGGTGTGAGCCGGTCAATATCGGTTTGAGTCCGGTTTGAGCCGGACAGAATCGGATTTAGCGGGTCTACATGGTCTGGTCCGGATTGATCCCTTTTGAGCCGGTTTCGTCTGGTTTGATTCGATTTTAGTCCGTGTGGTCCAGTTTGAGCCGGTTTGAGCCAGTGTGGTCCGGATTGAGTCCAATTTGAGCCGGTCAAAACCGGTTTGAGCCGTTCTGCTCCAGTTTGACTTGGTCAAAACCGGTATGAGATGGTCTGGTCCGGTTTGAGTCCAGCCTGAACCGGTCAAAACCGGTTTGAGCCGCTCTGATACGGTTTGATCGGGTTTGAGTCGGTGTGGTCCGGTTTGAGCTGGTCTGGTCTGGTTTGAGCCGGTCAAAACAGGCTCAGGCCGGTCAAAATCGGTTTCAGCCAGTCTGGTCTGGTTTCAGCCGGTCAAAACAGATTTGTGGCCTGGTTTTAGCCTGTCTGGGCCGGTCTGGTCCGGTTTGATCCGGTTTCAGCCGGTCTGGGCCGGTCGAGTCCGGTTTGATCTGGTCAAAACCGCTTTGAGCCGGTCAAAACCGGTTTGAGTCTGTCTGGTCTGGTTTGAGCCAGTCAAAACCGGTTTGGGCCGGTCTGGCCCAGTTTAAGCCGGTCTGGGCCGGTCTGGTCCAGTTTTATCCGTTTACAGCCTGTCTGGGCCTGTCTGGTCCGGTTTGATCTGGTGTCATCTGGTCAAACCCGGTTTGAGCTGGTCTGGTCCATTTTGAGCCGGTCTGGTCTGGTTTGAGCTGGTCAAAATAGGCTCAGGCTGGTCAAAACCGGTTTGAGCTGGTCTGGGCCGGTGTTGTCCGGTGTGCTCCGGATTCAGCTGTTCTGGGCCGGTCTGGTGCGGTTTCATCCGGTTTGAGTCGGTCTGGTCCGGTTTTATCCTGTCTCATCCGGTCAAAGCCAGTTTGAGCCGGTCTGGTCTGGTTTGAGCCAGTCAAAACCGGTTTGAGACACTCTGGTCCGGTTTGAGCCGGTCTGGTCTGGTTTTAGCCAGTCAAAACCTGATTGAGGCGGTTTGGCCTGGTTTTAGCCTGTGTGGGCCGGACTGGTTTGGTTTGAGCCGGTTTGAGCTGGTTTGTGTCGGACTGGTCCGGTATGATCCGGTTTGAGAAGGTCTGGTCCGGTTTGATCCGGTCTAATCCGGTCAAAACCGGTTTGAGCCGATCTCGTCTGGTTTGATCTGGTCAAAACCATCTCAGGCTGGTCAAACCAGTTTGAGCCGGTCTGGTCTGGTTTGAGCCACTCAAAACTGGTTTGTGGCCCAGTTTTAGGCGGTCTGGGCCGGTCTGGTCCTGTTTGATCCGGTTTCAGCTGTCTGGGCTGGTCGAATCCGGTTCGATCCGGTCAACACCGCTATGAGCCGGTCAAAACCGGTTTGAGCCGGTCTGGTCTGGTTTGAGCCGGTCTGGTCTGGTTTGAGCCCGTCAAAACCGGCTCAGGTTTGTCAAAACCGGTTTGAGCCGGTCTGTTCTGGTTAGAACCCATCAAAACCATTTTGTGGCCCAATTTTAGGCGGTCTGGGCCGGTCTGGGCCGGTTTGATCCGATTTTAGCCGGTGTGGGCCGGTCTGATTCGGTTTGATCCGGTGTCATCCGGTCAAAACCGGTTTTAGCTGGCCAAAAACGGTTTCAGCCGGTCTGGTTTGGTTTGAGCAGGTCAAAACCGGTTTGAGCCGGTCAGAATCGGTTTGAGCCGTTCTGTTCTGGTTTGATCCAATTTCAGCTGGTCTGGGCTGGTCGAGTCTGGTTTGATCCGGTTTGAGCCGGTCTCTTCCGGTTTGATCCGGTCTCATCCGGTCAAAACTGGTTTGAGCCGGTCAAAACTTGTTTGTGGCCCGGTTTTAGCCGGTCTGAGCCGGTTTGTTCCGGTTTGATCCGGTTTCAGCTGGTCTGGGCCGGTCGAGTCCGGTGTGATCCGGTCAAAACCGCTTTGAGCCAGTGAAAACCGGTTTGAGCTGGTCTGGTCTGGTTTTAGCCGGTCTGGTGTGGTTTGAGCCGGGCAAAACCGGCTCAGGTCGGTCAAAACCGGTTTGAGACAGTCTGGTCTGGTTTGAGCCGGTAAAAACCGGTTTGTGGCCCAGTTTTAGGCCGTCTAGGCCGGTGGGTCCGGTTTGATCCGATTTTAGCCAGTCTGGGCCGGTCTGATTCGATTTGA
The DNA here is from genome assembly GCF_047675955.1 of Chlorocebus sabaeus. Lineage (NCBI taxonomy): Eukaryota > Metazoa > Chordata > Mammalia > Primates > Cercopithecidae > Chlorocebus > Chlorocebus sabaeus. The sequence continues at coordinate 466,671 of NW_027327520.1, forward strand.
TCCGGTCTCATCCGGTCAAACCAGGTTTGAGCCCGTCTGGTCCGGTTTGAGCCGGTCTGGTCTGGTTTGAGCCTGTGAAAACCGGCTCAGGCCAGGCAAAACCTGTTTGAGCTGGTGTGGTCTGGTTTGAGCCAGTCAAAACCGGTTTGTGGCCCGGTTTTAGCCGGTCTGGGCCGGTCTGGTCCGGTTTTGTCCGGCTTCAGCTGTTCTGGGTCGGTTTGGTGCGGTTTCATCTGGTTTCAGCCGGTCTGGTCCGGTTTTATCCTGTCTCATCCGGTCAAAACCGGTTCGAGCCAGTCTGGTCTGGTTTCAGCGGTTCTGGTCTGGTTTGATCCGGTCAAAACCTGATTGAGCCAGTTTGGTTCGGTTTTAGCCTGTGTGGGCCGGTCTGGTTCGGTTTGAGCCGGTTTGAGCCGGTTTGTGCTGGTCTAATCCAGTATGATCCGGTTTGAGAAGGTTTGATCCGGTCTAATCCGGTCAAAACTGGTTTGAGCTGGTCTGGTCTGGTTTGAGCCGGTCAAAACAGATTTGAGCCGGTCTAGTCTGGTTTGAGGCGATGTGGTCTGGTTTGAACCGGTCAACACCGTTTTGTGGCCCAGTTTTAGGTGTTCTGGGCCGGGGTGGTCCAGTTTGATCCGGTTTCAGCCGGTCTGGGCCTGTCTGGTGCGGTTTGTCCGGTGTGGGCCGGTCTGGTCCGGTTTGATCCGGTGTCATCCGGTCAAAACCGGTTTCAGCCGGTTTGGTCTGGTTTGAGCCGGTCTGGTCTGGTTTGAGCAGGTCAAAACCGGATTGAGCCGGTCTGGAATGGTTTGAGCTGGTCAAAACAGATTCGAGCCTGTCTAGTCTGGTTTGAGTCGATCTGGTCTGGTTTGAACCGGTCAACACCGTTTTGTGGCCAAGTTTTATGTGTTCTGGGCCGGTGTGGTCCAGTTTGATCCGGTTTCAGCCGGTCTGGGCCCGTCTGGTCCGGTTTGACCGGTGTGGGCCGGTCTGGTCCGTTTTGATCCAATGTCATCCAGTGAAAACCGGTTTGAGCTGGTTTGGTCTGATTTGAGCCGGTCTGGTCTGGTTTGAGCAGGTCAAAACCGGCTCAGGCCGGTCAAAACCGGATTGAGCCAGTCTGGTCTGCTTTGAGCCGGTCAAAACCGGTTTGTGGCCTGGTTTTAGCCGGTCTGGGCCGGTCTGATTCGGTTTGAGCGGGTTTGAATCGGTTTGTGCTGCTCTGGTCAGGTATGATCCGGTTTGGGAAGGTCTGGTCCGTTTGATCCGGTCTAATCTGGTCAAAACCCGTTTGAGCCGTTCTGCTCTGGTTTGAGCAGGTCAAACCAGGTTCAACCCGGTCTGGTCTGGTTTGAGCCGGTCAAAATACGTTTGAGCTGGTTTGACACGGTTTTAGGTGGTCTGGGCCGGTCTGGACCGGTTTGATCCAGTTTGGGCCGGTCTGGTTTGGTTTGAGCTGGTCAAAACCGGTTTGAGCCGGTCTGCTCTGGTTTGAACCGGTCAAAATAGGTTTGAGCCGGTTTGGCCCGGTTTTAGGCGGTCTGGGCCGGTCTGGTCCGGTTTGATCCAGTTTTAGCCGGACTGGGCCCGTCTGGTCCGGGTTCATCCGGTTTCATCTGGTCAAAATCGGTTTCAGCCGGTCAAAACCGGTTTGAGCCCGTCAAAACCGGTTTGAGTCATCAACACCGGTTTGAGCCAATCAAAACCGGATTGAACTGGTCTGGTCTGGTTTGAGCCAGTCAAAACCAGTTTGAGCCGGTCTGGCCCGGTTATAGCCGGTGCGGGCCGGTGTAGTCCGGTTTGATCCGGTTTCAGCCGGTCTGGGCCTGTCTGGTCCGGTTTGATCCGATGTGAGCCGGTTTGATCCGGTTTGATATGGTGTCATGCGATCAAAAGCGGTTTGCGCTGGTCTGGCCCGGATTGAGCCAGTCTGGTCTGGTTTGAGCCGGTCAAAACCGGTTTGAGCCGGTCTGGTCTCGTTTGAACCAGTCAAAATCGGTTAGTGGCTTGGTTTGAGCCGGTCTGGGCCGGTCTGGTCCGGTGGTTGCAGCTGGTCTGGGCTGGTCGAGTCCGGTTTCAACCGGTCAAAACTGCTTTTATCCAGTCAAAACCTGTTTGAGCCAGTCTGGTCTGGTTTGAGCCGGTCTGGTCTGGATTGAACCGGTGAAAACCGGTTTATGGCCCAGTTTTAGGCGGTCTGGCCCGGTCTGGTCTGGTTTGATCCGATTTTAGCCGGTCAGGGCTGGTCTGGTCCGGTTCGATCCGGTTTTAGCCGGTCTGGGCCAGTCTTATTCGGTTTGAACTGGTCTCATTCGGTCAAAAACGATTTTAGCCGGTGAAAACCGGTTTTAGCCGGTCTGATGTGGTTTGAGCAGGTCAAAACCGGTTTGAGCCCGTCTGGTCTGGTTTGAGCCGGTCAAAACTGGCTTGTGGCCCGGTTTTAGCTGGTCTGGGCCAGTCTGGCCTGGTTTGATCTGGTTTCAGCTGGTCTGGGCCAGTTGAGTCCGGTTTGATCCGGTCAAAACCGCTTTGAGCCAGTCAAAACTGGTTTGAGTCGGTCTGGTCTCATTTGAGCCGGTCTGGTCTGGTTTTAGCCAGCCAAAACCGGTTTGTGGCCCGGTTTTAGCTGGTCTGGGCCAGTCTGGTCCGGTTTGATCCGGTTTCAGCTGGTCTGGGCCGGTCGAGTCCGGTTTGATCTGGTCAAAACCGCTTTGAGCTAGTCAAAACCGGTTTGAGAAGGTCTGGTCTGGTGTGAGCCGGTCTGGTCTGGTTTTAGCCAGCCAAAACCGGTTTGTGGCCCGGTTTTAGCTGGTCTGGACCAGTCTGGTCCGGTTTGATCCAGTTTCAGCTGGTCTGGGCCGATCGAGTCCGGTTTGATCCGGTCAAAACCGCTTTGAATCAGTCAAAACCGGTTTGAGAAGGTCTGGTCTGGTTTGAGCCGGTCTGTTCTGGTTTTAGCCAGTCAAAACCGACTCAGGACGGTCAAAACCGGTTTGAGCCGGTCTGGTCTAGTTTGAGCTGCTCAAAACTGGTTTGTGGCCCGGTTTTAGCCAGTGTGGTCCGGTCTGGTCTGGTTTCCTCTGGCTTCATCTGTTCTGGGCCGGTCTGGTGCGATTTCATCCGGTTTGAGCCGGTCTGGTCCGGTTTAATCCTGTCTCATCTGGTCAAACCGGTTAGAGCTGGTCTGTTCTGGTTGAGCCGGTCAAAACTGGTTTGAGCCAGTCTGGTCTGGTTTGAGACGGTCTGGTCTGGTTTGAGCCGGACAAAAACTGATTGAGCCATTTTGGTCCAGTTTTAGCCTGTCTGGGCAGGTCTGGTATGGTTTGAGCTGCTTTTAGCCCGTTTGTGCTTGTCTGGTCTGGTATGATCCGGTTTGAGAAGGTCTGGTCCGGTTTGATCCGGTATTAGCCTGTCTGGGCCGGTCTGATTTGGTTTGATCTGGTCTCATTCGGTCAAATCCTGTTGTAGCCTGTCAAAACCGGTTTCAGCCTGTCTGGTGTGGTTTCAGCAGGTGAAAACCGGTTTGAGCCTCTTAAAACTGGTTTGAACCGGTCTGGTCCATTTTGAGCCGGTCTGGTCTGGTTTGAGCCGGTCAAAACTGGTTCGAGCTGGTCAAAACCGGTTTGAGACGGTTTGGTCTGCTTGAAGCCAGTCAAAAAGATTCAAGCATGTCTGAGCCGGTCTGGTCCGGTTTCATCCGGTCTCATCAGGTGAAAACCGGTTTGAGCTGGTGAAAACCGGTTTTAGCCGGTCTGGAGTGGTTTGAGCCGGTCAAAACCCGTTTGAGACGGTCAAAACCGGATTGAGCCAGTCAAAACCGGTTTGAACCGCTCAGGTCTGGTTTGAGCCGGTCTGGCCCGGTTTATGCTGGTCTGGGCCGGTCTGGACCGGTTGGATCCGGTTTCAGACGGTCCGGGCCTCTGTGGTCCGGTTTGATACGGTGTGAGCTGGACTGGTCTGATTTGATCTGGTGTCATCCGGTCAAAACCGGTTTGAGCTGGACTGGTCTGGTTTCAGCCGGTCTGGTCTTGTTTGAGCCGGTCCAAACCGGCTCAGACCGGACTAAACCGGTTTGAGCAGGTCTGGTCTGGTTTGAGCCGGTCAAAACCGGTTTGTGGCCTGGTTTTAGCCGGTCTGGGCCGGTCTGGTCCGGTTTGATCCGTTTTCACCTGGTCTGGGCTGGTCGAGTCCGGTTCGATCCAGTCAAAACCGCTTTGAGCTGGTCAAAACCGGTTTGAGCCGGTCTGGTCTGGTTTGAGCCGGTCTGGTCTGGTTTGAGCCGGTCAAAACCGGCTCAGGTCTGTCAAAACCGTTTTGAGCCATTCTCGTCTGGTTTAAACCCGTCAAAACCATTTTGTGGCCCAATTTTATGTGGTCTGGGCCGGTCTGATACGGTTTGATACGATTTCAGCCGGTCTGGGCTGCTCTGATTCGGTTTGATCCGGTCTCATCCAGTCAAAACTGGTTTTAGCCGGCCAAAACCGGTTTCAGCCGGTCTGGTGTGGTTTGAGCAGGTCAAAACCGGTTTGAGCCAGTCAAAACCGGTTTGAGCCCGTGTGGTCCGTTTTGAGCCGGTCTGGTCTGGTTTGAGCCTGTCAAAACCGGCTCAGGCCAGGCAAACCCTGTTTGAGCCGGACTGGTCTGGTTCGAGCCATTCAAAACCGGTTTGTGGCCCGGTTTTAGCCAGTCTGGGACTGTCTGGTCCGGTTTGCTCCGGCTTCAGCTGTTCTGGGCCGGTCTGGTGCGGTTTCATCTGGTTTCAGCCGGTCTGGTCTGGTTTTATCCTGTCTCATACGGTCAAAACCGGTTTGAGCCATTCTGGTGTGCTTTGAGCGGTTCTGGTCTGGTTTGAGCTGGTCAAAACCTGATTGAGCCAGTTTGGCCCGTTTTTAGCCTGTCTCAGCCGGTCTGGTTCGGTTTTAGCCAATTTGAGCCGGTTTGTGCCGGTCTGATTCGGTATGATCCGTTTTGAGAAGGTCTGGTCCGGTTTGATCTGGTCTAATCCGTTCAAAACCAGTTTGAGCTGGTCTGGTCTGGTTTGAGCGGGTCAAAACAGGTTCGAGCCAGTCTTGTCTGGTTTGTGCTGATCTGGTCTGGTTTGAACCGGTCAAAACCGGTTTGTGGCCCAGTTTTAGGCGGTCTCAGTCTGTCTGGGACGGTTTGATCAGATTTTTGCCGGTCTGGGCCGGTCTGATTTGGTTTGATCGGATCTCATCCGCTCAAAACCGGTTTTAGCCGGTCCAAACCAGTTTCAGCCGGTCTGGGGTTGTTTGAGAAGGTCAAAACCGGTTTGAGCCTTTCAAAACCGGTTTGAGCCGGTCTGGTCTGGTCTGAGACGGTCTGGTCTGATTTGAGCCGTTCAAAACCTGTTTGAGCCGGTCAAAACCGCTTTGAGCCGGTTTGGTCAAGTTGAAGCCAGTCAAATCCGATTCGAGCCTGTCTGAGCCGGTATGGTTCGGTTTGATCCGGTCTAATGAGGTCATAACCATTTTGTGCCGGTGAAAACCGGTTTTAGACGGTCTGGAGTGGTTTGAGCAGGTCAAAACCGGTTTGAGCTGGTCTGGTCTGGTTTGAGATGGTCAATACAGGTTTAAGCCAGTTTGGTCTGGTTTGAGCCGGTCAAAACCGGTTTGTGGCCCGGTTTTAGCCGAACTGGGCCGGTCTGGTCTGGTTTGATCCGGTTTTAGCCGGTGTGGGCCCATCTGTTCCTTTTTGATCCGATTTTAGCCTGTCTGGGCCGGTCTGATTCGGTGTGATCTGGTCTCATTCGGTCAAAAACGATTTTAGCCAGTGAAAAACGGTTTCAGCTGATCTGATGTGGTTTGAGCAGGTCAAAACCGGTTTGAGCCAGTCTGGTCTGGTTTGAGCCGGACAAAACCGGTTTGTGGCCCGGTTTTAGGCGTTCTGGGCCGCTCTGGTCCTGTTTGATCCGGTTTCAGCTGGTCTGGTCCGGTCTGATTCGGTTTGAACCAGTCTCATCCGGTCCAAACCGGTTTTATCCGGTGAAAAACCGGTTTCTGCCGGTCTGGTGTGGTTTGAGGAGGTCAAAACCGGTTTGAGCCGGTCTGGCCCGGTTTTAGCCGGTCTGAGCCGGTGTGGCCTGGTTTGATCCGTTTTCAGCCTGTCTCGGCTGGTCGAGTCCTGTTTGATCCGGTCGAAACCTCTTTGAGCCAGTAAAAACTGGTTTAAGCCGGTCTGATCTCATTTGAGCCGTTCTGGACTGGTTTGAGCTGGTCAAAACCGGCTCAGGTCAGTCAAAACCGGTTTCAGCCGTTCTGGTCTTGTTTGAGCCGGACAAATCCGGATCGAGCCAGTCAAAACCGGTTTGAGTCAGTGCGGTCTGGTTGAAGCCAGTCAAAACAGATTCGAGCCTGTCTGAGCCGGTCTGGTCCGGTTTCATCTGGTCCAATCAGGTCAGAACCGTTTTGAGCCAGTGAAAACCGGTTTTAGCCAGTCTGGAGTGGTTTGAGCCGGTCAATACCGGTTTGAGCCGGTCAAAACTGGATTGAGCCAGTCAAAACCGGTTTGAACCGGTCTGGTCTGGTTTGAGCCGGTCAAAACCAGTTTGAGCCGATCTGGCCTGGTTTAAGCCGGTCTGGGCCGTTGTGGACCGGTTTGATCCGGTTTCAGCCGGTTTGGGCCTGTCTGTTTCGGTTTGATACGGTGTGAGCCGGACTGGTCCGGTTTGACCTGGTGTCATCCGGTCAAACCCGGTTTGAGTCGGTCTGGTCTGGTTTGAGCCGGTCTGGTCTGGTTTGAGCCGGTCAAAACCGGTTTGAGCCGGTCTGGTCCGGTTTGATCCGGTTTCAGCTGGTCATGGCCGGTTGAGTCCGGTTTGATCCGGTTTGAGCTGGTCTGGTCCGGTTTGATCCGGTCTCATCCGGTCAAACCGGTTGAGCCAGTCTCTTCTGGTTTGAGCCAGTCAAAACTGGTTTGTGGCCCTGTTTTAGCCGGTCTGAGCCGGTCTGGTCCGGTTTGATCCGGTTTCAGCTGGTTTGGGCCGGTTGAATCCGGTGTGATCCGGTCAAAAGCGCTTTGAGCCGGTTAAAAACAGTTTGAGGCGGTCTGGTCTGGTTTTAGCTGTTCTGGTGTGGCTTGAGCCGGTGAAAACCAGCTCAGGTCGGTCAAAACTGGTTTGAGCCGGTCTGGTCTGGTTGGAACCGGTCAAAACCGGTGTGTGGCCCAGTTTTAGGCCGTCTGGGCTGGTGTGGTCCGGTTTGATACGATTTTAGCCAGTCTGGGCCGGTCTGATTTGGTTTGATCCGGTCTCATCCGGTCAAAACAGGTTTTAGCCCGTCAAAACCGGTTTCAGCCCGTCTGGTGTGGTTTGAGCTGGCCAAAACTGGTTCGAGCCGGTCAAAACCGGTTTGAGCCAGTTTGGTCTGGTTGAAGCCAGTCAAAACCGATTCGAGCCTGTCTGAGCCGGTCTGGTCTGGTTTGATCCGGTCTAATCAGGTCAAAACCGGTTTGAGCTGGTGAAAACCGCTTTTAGCCGGTCTGGAGTGGTTTGCGCAGGTCAAAACCGGTTTGAGCCAGTCAAAACTGGTTTGAACCGGTCTGGTCTGGTTTGAACTGGTCAAAACCGGTTTGAGCCCGTCTGGCCCAGTTTTAGCCGGTTTGGGCCGGTTTGGTCCGGTTTGATCTGGTGTGAGCCGGTCTGGTCCGGTTTGATCCGGTTTCATCTGGTGAAAACAGATTTGAGCCAGTCTGGTCCGGTTTGAGCCGGTCTAAACCGGCTCAGGCTGGTCACAACCGGATTGTGCTGGTCTGGTCTGGTTTGAGCCGGTCAAAACCGTCTCAGGTCAGTCAAAACCGGTTTTAACCCATCTCGTCTGGTTTGAACCCGTCAAAACCGGTTTGTGGCCCAGTTTTAGCCGGTCTGGGCCGGTCTGGTCTGGTTTACTCCACTTTCAGCTGTTCTTGGCCGGTCTGGTGCGGTTTCATCCAGTTTTAGCCAGTCTGGTCTGGTTTTATCCTGTCTTATACGGTCAAAACCGGTTTGAGCCCGTCTCTTCTGGTTTCAGCCTCTCAAAACCGGTTTGAGCCAGTGTGGTCTGGTTTGAGCCGGTCTCGTCTGGTTTGAGCCGGTCAAAACCTGATTGAGCTGGTTTGGCCCAGTTTTAGACTGTCTGGGCCAGTCTGGTTCGGTTTGAGCTGGTTTCAGTCGGTTTGTGCCGGTCTGGTCCGGTATGATCCGGTTTCAGAAGGTCTGGTCCGGTTTGATCCGGTTTAATCCGATAAAAACCGGTTTGAACCAGTCAGGTCTGGTTTGAGCTGGTCAAAACAGGTTCAAGCCGGTTTGGTCTGGTTTGAGCTGGTCTGTGCCGGTGTGGCCCGGTTTTATCCGGTTTCAGGCACTCCGGGCCTGTCTGGTCCGGTATGATCTGGTGTGAGCCGGTCTGGTCCGGTTTGATCCGGTGTGATCCTTTCAAAACCTGTTTGATCCGGTCTGGTCTGGTTTGAGCCGGTCAAAACCAGCTCAGGCTGGTCAAAATCGGTTTGAGCCGGTCTGGTCTGGTTTGTGCTGGTCAAAACCGGATTGTGGCCCGGTTTTAGCTGATCTGGCCACGTCTGGTCTGGTTTGCTCTGGCTTCAGCTGTTCTGGGCTGGTCTGGTGTGGTTTCATCCGGTTTGAGCCAGTCTGGTCTGGTTTTATCCTGTCTCATCCGGTCAAAACCGATTTGATCCAGTGTCTTCTAGTTTCACCCGGTCAAAACCGGTTTGAGCCAGTGTGGTCTGGTTTGAGCCGGTCTGGTCTGGTTTGAGCCAGACAAAACCTCATTGAGCCGGTTTGGCCCGGTTTTAGGCTGTCTGGGCCAATCTGGTTCAGTTTGAGCCGGTTTGAGCCAGTTTGAGCCGGTCTGGTGCGGTATTATCCGGTTTGATAGGGTCTGGTCCGGTTTGATCCGGTCTAATCCGGTCAAAACCGGTTTGGGCCGGTCTGCTCTGGTTTTAGCTGGTCAAAACAGGTTCGACCCGGTCTGTTGTGGTTTGAGCTGGTCAAAATAGGTTTGAGCTGGTTTGCCACGGTTTTAGGCGGTCTGGGCCGGTCTGGTTCGGTTTGATCCAGTTTGAGCTGGTCAGGTCTGGTTTGAGCCAGTCAGAACCTGTTTGAGCTGTTCTGGTCTGGTTTGAGCTGGTCAAAATAGGTTTGAGTCGGTCAAAATAGGTTTCAGCCTGTTTGGCCCGGTTTTAAGTGGCCTGGGCCATTGTGGTCAGTGTCATGCGGTTTTAGCCGGTCTGGGGCCGTCTTGTCCCGTTTGATCCGGTCTCATATGGTCAAAATCGGTTTCAGCTGGTCAAAACCGGTTTGAGCCGTTCAAAACCGGTTTGAGCCAGTCAAAAACCGTTCCAGCCGTTCAAAACCAGTTTGAGCCGGTCAAAGCCAGATTGAGCCGGTCTGGTCTGGTTTGAGCCGGTCAAAACCGATTTGAGCCGGTCTCGTATGGTTTGATCCGGTCTGGTCTGGTTTGAGCATGTCAAAATCGGCTCAGGTCTGTCAAAATCGGTTTGAGCCGGTCTGGTCCGGTTAGAACCAGTCAAAACCTGTTTGTGGCCCAGTTCTAGGTGGTCTGGGACAGTCTGGTCTGGTTTTATCCCATTTTAGCCGTTCCAGGATGGTCTGATTCGGTTTGATCCGGTCTCATCCGGTCAAAACCGGTTTTAGCCGGTCAAAACCGGTTTCACCCGGTCTGGTGTGGTTTGAGCAGGTCAAAATCGGTTTGAGCCTGTCTGGTCTGATTTGAGCCGGTCTGGTCTGGTTTGAGCTGGTCAAAACCGGTTCGAGCCAGTCAAAACCGGTTTGAGCAGGTTTTGTCTGGTTGAAGCCAGTCAAAACGGATTCGAGCCTGTCTGAGGCAGTCTGGTCCGGTTGGATCCGGTCTAATCAGATCAAAACCGGTTTGAGCCGGAGAAAACCGGTTTTATCCGGTCTGGTGTAGTTTAAACCAGTCAAAACCGGTTTGAGCTGGTCAAAACCGGATTGAGCCAGTCAAAACCTGTTTCAACCGGTCTGGTCTGTTTTGAGCCGGTCAAAACCGGATTTAGCCGATCTCCCCGGTTTTAGGTGGTCTGGGCCGGTCTGGTTCAGTTTGATCCGGTTTCAGCCAGTCTGGGGCTGTCTGGTCTGGTTTGATCCGGTGTGAGCAGTCTGGTCCAGTTTTATCCTGTCTCATCCGTTCAAAACCGGTTAGAGCCAGTCTCTTCTGGTTTCAGCCGGTCAAAACCGGTTTGAACCAGTGTGGTCTGGTTTGAGCCAGTCTGCTCTGGTTTGATCCGGTCTGGTTTGATCCGGTTTCAGCGGGTCAGGGCCTGTCTGGTCTGGTTTAATCTGGTGTGAGCCGGTCTTTTCCGGTTTGATCCGGTGTCATCCGGTCAAAACCGGTTTGAGATTGTCTGGTCCAGTTTGAGATGGTCTGGTCTGGTTTGAGCCAGTCAAAACCGGTTTGAGCCGGTCTCATCTGGTTTGATCCAGTCAATGCCGGTTTGTGGCCTGGTTTTAGCTGGTCTGTGTTGGTCTGGTCCAGTTTGCTCTGGCTTCAGCTGTTCTGGGCCGGTTTGGTGCGGTTTCATCCGGTTTGAGCCAGTCTGGTCCGGTTTTATCCTGTCTCATCTGGTCAAAACCGGTTTGAGACAGTCTGGTCTGGTTTGAGCAGGTCTGGTCTGGTTTGAGCCGGTCAAAATCTGATTGAGCCGGTTTGGAACGGTTTTAGGCGGTCTGGTCCGGTCTGGTCCGGTTTTCTCTGGTTTGAGCCGGTCTGGTCTGGTTTGAGCCGGTATGGTCTGGTTTGAGCTGGTCAACACTGGTTTTTGCCCCAGTTTTAGGCGTTCTGGGCCGGTCTGGTCCGGTTTGATCTGGTTTCACCCGACTAGGCCTGTCTGGTCCGGTTTGATCCAGTGTGAGACGGTCTGGTCCAGTTTGATCCGGTGTCATCCGGTCAAAACCGGTTGGAGCCAGTCTGGTCCAGTTTGAACCGGTCTGGTCTGGTTTGAGACGGTCTGGTCTGGTTTGAGCCAGTCAAAACCGGTTTGTGGCCCGGTTTTAGCCGATCGGGCCCGGCCTAGTCTGGTTTGCTCCGGCTTCAGCTTTTCTGGGCCGGTCTGGTGCGGTTTCATCTGGTTTGAGCCGGTCTGGTCCGGTTTTATCCTGTCTCATCCGGTCAAACCTGGTGTGAGCCGGTCTGATCTGGTTTGAGCTGGTCAAAACCGGTTTGAGCCGGTGTGGTCTGGTTTGAGCCGGTCTGGTCTGGTTTGAGCCGGTCGAAACCTTTTTGAGATGGTTTGGCCCGGTTTTAGTCAGTCTGGGCCGGTCTGGTCCGGTTTGATGAGGTTTGCGCTGGTCTGGTCGGGTTTGATCCGGTCTCATCCGGTCAAAACCCGTTTCAGCTGGTCTGGTCTTGTTTGAACCGGTTAAAACCGATTTGAGATGGTTTGGCCCGGTTATAGCCGGTCTGGGCCGGTCTGGTCCAGTTACATCCGGTTTCAGCTGGTCTGGGCCGGTCGAGTCCGATTTCATCCGGTTTGAGCCGGTCTAGTCCTTTTTGATCCAGTCTCATCCGGTCAAAACCGGTTTGTGACGGTCTGGTCTGGTTTGATCCGGTCAAAACTGGATTGTGGCCCAGTTTTAGCTCATCTGGGCTGGTCTGGTCCGGTTTGATCCGGTTTCAGGTGGTCTGGGCCGGTCGAGTACGGTTTGATCCGGTTTTAGCCAGTCTGGGCTCGTGTGATCCGGTTTCATCCGGTCCCATATGGTCAAAATCGGTTTCAGCCGGTCAAAACCGGTTTGAGCCGGTCTGGTGTGGTTTGAGACGGTCAAAACCGGTTTGAGCCGGTCAAAACCGGTTCGAGCCGTTCAAATCCGGTTTGAGCCGGTGAAAACTGGATTGAACCGGTCTGGTGTGGTTTGAGCAGGTCAAAACCGGTTAGACCCGGTCAAAACCGGTTTGAGCTGGTCTGGTCTGGTTTGAGCCGGTGTGGTCTGGTTTTAGCTGTTCAAAACCGGCTCAGGTCGGTCAAAACCGGTTTGAGCCAGTCTCTAGATGTTTGAACCGGTCAAAACCGGTTTGTGGCGCAGTTTTAGGCGGTCTGGGCCGGTCTGTTTCGGTTTGATCCGATTTTAGCCGGTCTGGGCCGGTATGATTCCGCTTGATCCGGTCTCATCCGGTCAAATCTGTTTTCAGCCGGTCTGGTGTGGTTTGAGCCAGTCAAAACCGGTTTGAGCCAGTCAAAACTGGATTGAGCTACGCAAAACCGGTTTGAACCGATCTGGTCATGTTTGAGCCGATTTCAGCCGGTCTGGGCCTGTCTGGTTCACTTTGACCCGGTGTGAGCCAGTCTGGTCATCTTTGATCCGGTGTCATCTGGTCAAAACCGGTTTGAGCCGTTCCGGTCCGGTTTGAGCTGGTCTGGTCTCGTTTGAGCCCGTCAAAACTGGCTCAGGCCGGTCAAAACCGGTTTGAGCCCGTCTGGTCCGGTTTGAGTCTGTCAAAACCGGTTTGTCGCCTGCTATTAGCCGGTCTGGGCCGGTCTGTTCCGGTTTGCTCCTGGCTTCAGCTGTTCTGGGCCAGTCTTGTGCGGTTTCATGCGGTTTGAGACGGTCCAGTCCGGTTTTATCCTGTCTCATCCGGTCAAAACCGCTTTGAGCCAGTCTGGTCTGGTTTGAGCCGGTCAAAACCGGTTTGAGCCGTTCTGGTCTCGTTTTAGCCGGTCTGGTCTGGTTTGAGCCGGTTTAAAACCGGCTCGGGTCGGTGAAAACAGGTTTGAGCCGGTCTTGTCTGGTTTGAAGCTGTCAAAACCGGTTTGTGGCCCAGTTTTAGGTGTTCTGGGCCAGTCTGGTCCGGTTTTATCCCATTTTAGCCGGTCTGGGCCGGCCTGATTTGGTTTGATCTGGTCTCATCTGGTCAAAGCCGGTTTTAGCTGGTCAAAACCGGTTTCAGCCGGTCTGGTGTGGTTTGAGCTGGTCAAAATCAGTTAGAGCCCGTCAAAACTGGTTTGAGCCGTTTTTGTCTGGTTGAAGCCAGTCAATACCGATTCGAGCCTGTCTGAGCCCGTCTGGTCCGGTTTGATCCTGTCTAATCAGGTCAAAACCGGTTTGAGCCGGTGAAAACCGGTTTTAGCCGGTCTGGAGTGGTTTCAGCTGGTCAAAACCGGTTTGAGCCGGTCAAAACCGGATTGAGCCAGTCAAAACCGGTTTGAACCTGTCTGGTCTGGTTTGAGCCGGTCAAAACTGGTTTGTGCCGGTCCGGCCCAGTTTTAGCCGGTCTGTGCCGGTCTGGTCTTGTTTGATCCGGTTTCAGCTGGTCTGGGCCTGTCTGGTCCAGTTTGATCCGGTGTGAGCCGGGCTGGTCCGGTTTGATCCGGTGTAATCCGGTCAAAACCGGTTTGAGCCGGGATGGTCCGGTTTGAGCCGGTCTGGTCTGGTTTGAGTCGGTCTAAACCGGCTCAGGCCGGTCAAAACCGGTTTCAGCCAGTGTAGTCTGGTTTGAGACAGTCCAAACCGGTTTGTGTCCCGGTTTAAGCTGGTCTGGGCCGGTCTGCTCCGGCTTGATCCGGTTTTAGCTGGTATGGGCCGGTCGAGTACAGTTTGATGCTGTCAAAACCGCTTTTAGCACATCAAAACTGGTTTGAGCCGGTCTGATTTGGTTTGATCCAGTCAAAACCAGTTTGTGGCCCAGTTTTAGGCAGTCTGGGCTGGTCTGATCCCGTTTGATCCGATTTTAGCCGGTCTGGGCTGGTCTGATTCGGTTTGATCCGGTCTCATCTAGTCAAAACCGGTTTCAGCCGGTCAAAACCGATTTCAGCTGGTCTGGTATGGTTTGAGAAGGTCAAAACAGGTTTGAGCCAGTCTGGTCTGGTTTGAGACGGAATGGTCTGGTTTGAGCCAGTCAAAACGGGTTCTAACCGGTCAAAACCGTTTTGAGCCAGTCTGGTCTCTTTTGAGCCTGTCAAAACCAGTTTGAGCCTGTTTGGTCTGGTTTGAGCCGGTCAAAACCGGTTCGAGCCGTTTTGGCCCGGTTTTAGCTGGTCTGGGCCGGTCTTTTCCGGTTTGATGCGGTTAGAGCCTGTCTGGTCAGGTTTAATCTGGTCTCATCCGGTCAAAATCGCATTGAGCCGGTCTGGTCTTGTTTGAGATGGTCTGGTTTTGTTTGAGACGGTCAAAACCTGATTGAGCCGGTTTGGCCCGGTTTTAGCCTGTCTGGGCCGGTCTGGTTCGGTTTCAGCCGGTGTGAGTCAGTTTGTGCTCGTCTGTTCCGGTATGATCCGGTTTGGGAAGGTCTGTTCCCGTTTGATCCGGTCTA